>NW_004525014.1:43514-45930 GCF_000260255.1 Octodon degus
ATATTTTGTCAGCCCTCTGGATGAGTCATGCCATTGCTTGACCAATTTGCTCTCTGTGAAAGTCTGAGAGAATATTTTCTCACTAGGTGACTCTCCTGAGGCGTACTTTATAGCATTGATCACTTTCCTCTGTGGCCCCATAATCTTGATGAGAAAATTTGGGACACCACTAAGATACAGAATGCCACAGCATGGATTCTCCTGTGCTCTGAGTCCTCACTGACTTTGAAGGCAGAAGGCCAAAATATTGGCTATCCTTGTAGCCCCTCTTTTTCTCTAATTTTTGGTCTATAAACTTCAGTTGATAATCTTCCAGAAGAGAATCTTAATGATATTATTTCCCAGTAACAGTGGCTATTGGTCTTACCATCTCTATTTGACTATCAAACACCTTAGACATAACATGGAATTGCTATTTTCCAACAATCATATCTAACACTTTAAACCCATACAGAATATGAAAATATCAATCACACATTTTTACACAAAAATTTAGATATCAAACCATATACAACATCGTACCAGGACAATACTTGATTTTTTCTTCTCTCTGATTTCCTTTTTTTTTTTTTTTTACCTTTTTATATAAACATTTACTTTAAAGAGAGTGCAGCAATAATTGATATGACATTAGAAGCAGGTACTACCCATTTCTATGGATTTTTGATGGTATCATTTAATGATAAAATATTTTACTTTAATCAGTTTTACATGCTTATATCAGGTCTTGAAACTGGAAAAATGTTGGACAGAGTGCCAGCACTGTCATTCAGTCTTGGAATTTACAACAGAAGAAAGGCTGCAAGACAGTGAAATACACACGACCAAACTGCAAGTAAAAGGCTCTTATGCACCTACAGCCAGAATCAAAAACATGCTCGCTGCGACCACTGATGAATGAAACCATTCATGGGTCCGCTGTGCTGAGCAGGGAATGACCATGGCCATCACAGGAACGTGAACAATTTCTGGAAAAGTGGTGGATCTAAATGATATAACAATGTGTGCCCCGTGGCTGGCGATGTGGCTCAGTAATGCAGCCCCTTCCAAAGAGTTCAAAGGCCTGAATTCCATTCCCATTATCCCCCAAAATACTATCCCATGTAGATGTGAAGATGTGTGATGCTTTCAATTGAGGCATTATCCTGGAACAGCCACCACACCAGGTCTCTCTGTGTACAGTAATGAACCTAGCGATGCTGTGGACCGACTTCTTGCTTCTCCCTCCCAAATTAATCTGAATAGGAATTTCAACAACTGATTTACCAGTTTTCAATTGATATTGTATTTGATAAGAGCACAAGCTCTTTTTCACAATCACAAGAACTGTACAGAGTAACAAGGCAGAATTTTCAAAAGAAATGTTAGAATTTTAAAATTGAGAACTGTATAGTACAACCTTTGGATTTTAGGAAGCTATAACTTTGGCCTTATACATGGAAAAAAAAAAAAAAAACAACAAAAAGATAGGGCTGATTTTCACATTGCACTGATGCAAATACCGATAGGGAAATGGGGACGAAGTGGAACCCTCAGATGAACACTTGTACAAGGTAGCCAGTGGTGCAATACATTCTGTAGACAAGTTACGTAGCATCTATGATGTCACTGGAAACACAGAGCCGTGGTCTACGCATGTTTTACTTGATCACAAACATGTGTAGCATAAATAATTCAGTAGTTCACAGAGACATTATCAAACCCAAAATATGATGGAAAAAGTTGTTTTAGAGCATTAGGACACAAGCTCATACAGATCATCTACAGCAGAGGGAAAGCAAAGTGGTTTTGCCCAGAGAACTATGACAAGTACTTATGGAGTACACTCGTGAGCTGACAGGTGG
The DNA here is from genome assembly GCF_000260255.1 of Octodon degus. Taxonomy (NCBI): domain Eukaryota; kingdom Metazoa; phylum Chordata; class Mammalia; order Rodentia; family Octodontidae; genus Octodon; species Octodon degus. Next base: position 45,359 of record NW_004525014.1, read on the forward strand.
GCAGGCATGCCCAGCCTTGAACACACATAGTATAGCAACAGGAAAACAAACAGAAAGAGTATTCACTGGGCCCTAAGGAAAGAACAGAAAAACAAAATATGTGGCTTATCAGCGTGAGCAATGTAGAACACCTTTGTTATGCATAAAGACTGCCTGGCTGGGATGGCTGAAGTAAAGGGTGATTCTGTGGGGCACAATGTCTTTACACTGCAGTTCATATGTGGTTTTATTTTGTATGTTATTTTTTAGGGCTTGTAAACAAAAAATTCTAAGGGAAACATGTTGATGTCTATTCTAAGCATTCATCATAAATTTGATATTTTAATAATCGATATTTTATTTACCTGCTAAGTGCATGTTGTACAATACAATAGGAAGCCACTGACAGTACAGGAAGAGAAAGCAGTGGCCAAAAACCCATGTAGGAAAGGAGCTAAGCACGTGTGCAGTCTGTGTAAGCAGCATGTGAGTGCAGCCTGTAGCTGTCATTTGTAAAGACTGCTGAAGCCGAACTTACATCTGTTGTAGAGTTCTTCCAGCTACCTAAGTAAGGTAAAGGAAAAATCATTTAG
>NW_004525014.1:46786-58787 GCF_000260255.1 Octodon degus
GACAAAGACAAATGATGACACACACTTACTTCTGCTGCAGATGAACAACATTCATCTACATTCTAAAGAGGCGCCAGCCACCTGGGGTGGAGTCAATCCTCCCTGGCGCATTCCTGTGGGGACGGTCCTTGTTCATTGCAAGGACCTTTGCTTTGTGACTTGCTGACCCCTTATTCCTGCAGGTAATCAACATCACCTAAGTGGCTACACTTTCTTCTTGTGGCTTGGCCATAGTCTTATCCCCTCTTATTTTCATCTCAGGTCCAGGTTTTGCTCTATAAAATTCTCTTGAAAAGAGTGTCCCATGCCACATACTTCCGATCCCCTTTATCTCTGTTAGAATATATCTTTCTCTCAATAAATACTTCCAACTGTTAGCCTGCCTTTTTGCTACAATACAATCTTTGAATGTAGAGAACCAAAACTGCTAATATTGAATAACTAGCAGCCTGGAAGTTATATTTAATTTATATTACTTGGATTATCCTGATGTTCATTATCATCTCTAACTGAGGACCTTGTGCTTTCCAGGCAGGCACTCATGCCTATTTTCAACACCTCTTTTTTTTTTTGTTTTGATTTTTGTACCAGGGATCAAAATCAGTGGAATCCTACATCTGTTTACCAACTCTTTCCTGATGAAAACTTTTATCATTAGACTCATGATAATGTCAGTCATAACACAAGCATATGCCTGAAAATTTAATCTATGCTCAGCTTGTAAAAAACAACAACAAAAACACCCTCCCCAAAATAAAAACCAAAACCTAAATTAATCCTGGCAGAATACCACTGAGTGGTGTAAAGAAGAGTACAAGCATTTTTCTGTAAAGATTTAAATAATTATGTCATTTAAAAGACAAAGTTCATCAGAAATTTACAGTGTGAAGAGAGCTCTGCTTATACTCTTCCATGTGGAACTTTACAGGGAACATGGAAAAACTTTGGCTCATTGGCTCTCACAGACACTGCCTTTGGAATCATGCCCAGGGTTCGTTCTCACGTCCCGGCCCCAGAGGAGCAGACGCGGCCCTTCCCTGAGCGCGACTGCGCGGGGCACCCTGCAGGTCCAAGGATGGAAACCAGGGACTCAGGCTCTGCTTAAATTCACAGGTGCTCACCGCTCTGCGAGACTTCACAGTAAGTACGCTTCAGCCCCGACTCGCGTATACACTTGAACAACACCCGAGGAAACCCTCTAGGGTGATGGAAAGCGCCACCGAATTAAAAAAGTAAAATGCACAAAACTGTAAGTGATTTATATCAGAAGGATAAAAACAACTTATATCAGGGAAATGAAATAGCCAAGAATGTCTTAACTCCTTACATTGTTACTATAATTTATTTCAGAATAACGTAAAACTTTTCAAATTTCTAAATAGAAAATATTTAGAAAGAATTTAACCATCACTGACTCGTAGTAATTGACATATTGAAAATTGATTTGTTTTAGAAAGCATACATTTTAATAAGATTTTATGAGAATATACATACTCCTATCTGTAAAGCGTAACACAGTAATTGTAATATATACACAACAGGAATGTAAATGTAACAGAGATGTAATCAGCCCAGCAACACACAACCTCAAAGCTTAATTTTTGTTTATTCTTCCTTTAGAAAGCAGTGGCCTCCAGAAACTAAGGGCATAAACAGCCTCTGGCAGGAGCAGCAGCTGGTTGTTTGAAATATCTTCATGTTTAGAAAGTTAATTTACCCCCTTATTTTCCAAGAATTCATCAAATCCATATTTTTGGTGGTGTATAATCCACCTGCACCTCACTGACTTTTCCTAAAATGTGAAACGGCTTTGTCATGCATGACAAATAGCACTAGGAACTAAAGGAGAAAAAGAGAAAGGTATTTTCACAGTAATATATTATATCCCTTTTCTCAGTTTTGCTACAATAAGTTATAAGAGGAATACACAGTGGTTACTATGCACGCAGAAGGCAAAATACCTCGGTAGAATTCCAGTCATAGAAGCAGTTAGTCCACTTTCCCAAAAGATCTTTCCTGTGGTCTTCATGTGACCTAAAACTTCCTGTGTAATAGTGACTATGGCAGGAAACTTGAGTGGGCTGAATGGATGAATAATGAGAGCATTTAGACTGGCATCATGTTCCAGCCAATCACACATGATTTAACATCTTATTATATTATCATAAGCAAATGTCAATTCATGTCTATATACTACTCTGATATTTGAATATTTTTGTTCAGCTTCAACATGTTATTTTTTATTTTTGGAATTGGTAGAGTAAAGAAAATACATGCCAGGAATTCATGGCAACAAAACATTTTTTAAATCACTCTTGCTACATATGAATTTTTATTTCTCCATAGTTAAAAACACTACACCATGAAAACACAGAAGCTCACGAATGTGCCTGACTTCATCCTCCTGGGGCTGGCCGATTCTGAAAAGACCCAACTGGGCCTCTTCCTGCTCTTTCTCCTCATCTACCTGGTCACGGTCCTGGGGAACGCAGGGATGATCCTGCTCATCCGCCTGGACACCCAGCTGCACACGCCCATGTACTTTTTTCTCACTCACCTGTCCTTTCTCGACCTCAGCTACTCCAGTGTCATCACCCCTAGAACCTTACAGGACTTAGTGTCCTCCACCAAGAGCATCTCATTCCTCGGCTGCTTCATGCAGATGTTCTTTTTTATCTTCTTGGGTAGCACGGAATGCCTTCTCCTCTCCTGCATGGCCTATGACCGCTATGTGGCTATCTGCAGCCCTCTGCACTACCCAGTCATTATGTCCCCTAGACTGTGCCAGGCTCTGCTTGTGAGCTCCTATACAATTTCTTTCATAGAATCCTGTGTGAATGCAGTTTTTATGAGCAACTTGGAATTCTGCAATTCCACACTCATCTGTCACTTTTTCTGTGACACATCCCCAATTGTAGCCCTGTCTTGCAGTGACACCTATGTGGCTGAACTCATTATATTCACTTTTGCTGGTTCTACCTTAGTAGTGTCCCTTGTCACCATAACTGGATCTTACATGTCCATCCTTTCCACTATCCTGAAAATTCACTCCACTGCAGGAAAGCAAAAAGCCTTCTCTACCTGTGCCTCCCACCTGCTGGGCTTCACCATCTTTTACAGCACTACACTGTTCACTTACCTGAAACCTAAACAGTCCTACTCCCTGGGCAAGGATCAGGTGGCTTCTGTGTTTTACACCATCGTGATCCCCATGCTGAACCCCCTCATCTACAGCCTCAGGAATAGAGAAGTTAAAAAAGCTGCCATTAGAGTCTGCGGAAAAGAGATGGTTCCGGACAACTAAAATAACACTATTTCTCAGAGTCTCACTTGTACCCTTCCTCCCACCTCCCTTCTGGAGAATTCTTTAGTTTCTTTCTGAAAATAGCCCAAGTTTTTTTAATACTCTTCATCTATCCTTGTCTTATCAAATATTGTCTCAGACATTTTGGGGCACATGTTCTGTCATGTTCATAATTATGAATAATAAATGAAGTGTTGTGTCTCAGATATCAATAGCTGTAATTGTAAAGCTTTTTTACAATATGAGAAAATTTTCATAATTTTTGAAGTATATAAATATAATATTTCTATAAACTTAAGTTTCATAGAACTTTATAGTGTAAAAGCACGTCATATCCTTAGGTGCGTCTGCATAGAATGAGCGGCTGAGGGGGATCTACGACTTAGAAATCATGACTATAGCGTTTAGATTCTAGATCTAAAACTCTGCTTCGGTAGGACCCACACTAATGCCATGAAGTAATAAAGTCTAGCACGCCAGTCTGCAAGGGAGACGTAATCCCTCCATGTCGTCCCATCAGAAGGGGGATGGAGCTCTTGGGAACAATCCATTAATGCTGCCCGATATCCCAGGATTCCTTGGATTCCTACAATATCTCAAATTAATGCCGTCTCGTGTTTCTGAATAGCACACCTTTATTTTTACAAACCTTTGATTTAATTTAATTTACAAACAGCAAAATAGCTAAAAGATGAGCCAGCATTTCCTTCTACTGAGAGTGTCGCGCACGTCTTGCTGGATGGGTGTTTAAGCATTTCTCTGTGCATATTTACCATAATTCCTGTCACTCCCTGTTTGGTCTTTATTCTTTCTTACTTTAAGGTTAAACATTGAGTCATATCAGGTTATCTAAATCCTGTGAGATTCACATGTGTTCCATGTTTGAGCCAAATTAAAAATCTCCTTCACTACTGCCATGAAGCTGAAGTGAGAATCTGCCAATCTGAAAACCTGTGGGCAGGACCCCTTTCAGGTGTCCTCCAGGAGCCGCGTGAGAGCCCCACCTTGCTGTGATGGGACAAGGTTCCTCTGACGGCCACCTCCTCGGCTTTCTCCTGATGTCCTCAGGTTTTAACGCACATTAAAAATAACCATGAATTTTGATCCTGTGGCATTCCTTAAGCTTTGTTCCAGAAAAAGTAAGATTGCCTTTGTTTTTTGAAGCATTTTATCCCTACATTTCATGATTGCCTTTTGAATTTTCTCCTGTTATTTTAAGATTATTTTATAGTGCACTGTTTCATTTACCAGGCAACTTCCTATTAAAGTGGAATTACAATTGTTAAATTGATTTCTTTTTCTAAGCGTGTGATTATCTAATTATTTCTATTTTGATTTTACATTAATTTATGTGAACTTACATTTGATATTTTAGTTGTCTAAAGTAAAATGCGACATCCATATTTTAAGAAGTAGGACATGTCAGAGTTCTTAAAATTCAAAACTTTAAGGACTTCTTTCAAATGTTGTAAAATTTACTAAGTTGCTCATGATCAGGGACAAATTTGCTCATTATCGTACATGACTATCATAACTTATCATTTATTGTTGCTGTTTCTCCTACATTTTTTGGGTCTATCGTGATACATATTGCTGGATATTTGTCTTTTAAATTAAAACTAATATTTCATTGAATATTTAATAGTCAACATATTAAGCATTATTTAGGATCATCTCTCATTAATTAATCTTTCAGTGACTTCATCATTTTCAGCTCATCTTTGTCCTCAGAGATTATCTTTCTGTGATTTTTCCTTTCATTCATTTTGTGTGTGTGCCTGAGTTAGAAAATTTTCACTATCAAATGTTACTGGCAGATATGGTATTTTTACACGATGGAGTATTATTCAGCTATTAAGAATGATAAACTCGAAGCCTTTATATGGAAGTGGATGCCACTTGAACATATACTCATAAGTGAAATAAATCGGACACACATGTGTAAATATCATATAGTCTCTTTAGTATAAGAACTCAAAAGATGAAATACAAGTAGAAAGGTATAATACAAGTAAAAGAAAAGCAGGATCTCGAGGGCTAGCTAATCAAGAGCGGGAAAGAAGAAGAGCTAGGAAACATGACAATCTCAAGTCATACAGTTATATGTAGAAGATGGGCAAAGCAATAATCCTAAGAATCTCCAGAAGATTTTTGAATCTAGAAGTTAATTGGAAAGATTCTCATCCTGACTAACTATGTATACTGATACCTGTGAACTAAGCTACTGCACTGAAGATGGTAATTTGCAATAGTAGTTTCATTCTTGGAGTGCCTGTCATTCTGGTCTTCTGACAATGGGCTGCTTGTCATGACATGCCAGTTGCTGCTATGATGTCTCTCGGGTAGACGGTTGTTCAAAAAGAAGGGGCTGGTGAATGAAGGCAAGAGATAGGAAAAGGAATATTGTGGGACTGTCCTGCTTCAAGGTTGTACAACGTTAGTGTTTTGGACTTATGTGTAAACATAAGAAGTATATAATTCTTTATGTCTATTTTAAAAATATATTCTAATTTTTTCAAATTTCTTATCATATTCTGTAGGGACTTAAAGCTCAACATAACAAAACATGATGAAAAATACCTGTTCCATGTTATGCCTAAGATGTTTGATATGCAGATAGTGAGGTTAAGTTTAACAGCCTAAGTTGTATGGTAATAACAATAAGCTTGTCTTCTGGATGGTTAACAACCTAAGTTTGCAGACCAAATTAGAGAAAAAGGAGGGCTGCAAGGAAGACAAATTTTTGACCCTAGCCTTCCAAGGTCGATTAAGACTCAGGACATATGAGAACTTGTACTGTTACATCATGTAACTCGGAAGTGTCGCAAATTTTCTGATCAAGGAGATTATGGGTCCAAAGAAGAAAGTGATCAATAATGTAGAGTATGCCTAAGGAGAGTCACCTGGAGAGAAAACATTCCCTCAGGCTTTCACAGAGAGCACACTGGCCAAGCAATGGCCGTGACTCATCCACATGGCTGGCACTGACAAAGGTTCTACAATCTGAGTTACAGGATCTCAGGATAAATCCTGAGGGGATTTCACTGAACTTATCAGACCCAAACATTACAACTCTTGTTGCATAGGTCCTGCTTTACCTTGGTCTTAACCATCCAGCAAAAAAGTATATAAAAGAAATATAAGAAGTAAAGCCATGTTGTTATATTGAGCTGTAGGGGACTCAGGCCAACAATTTCTGACATTGCCAGTCAAGCAGAAGACCCAATACTATTATGGGCTACTGCACTCTTTTAGAATATTTTATTGAGTTTACACACCTATAATATTCAAATAATGGAACTTAACCAAAAAAAGGGGATACAGATGAATGTCCAAATTGTATCTGTGTATTCAAGGTGGTTAGGATAGACATGTAGTTACATTCTCATAATGAATAGAGGGATTTGTTCTAATGGTGTTCGTAAATAGAATATCATGTCTGCATCTTGTACAGCAATTAACCATTAGGAAGAATGTATTCAATGTGTTAATTATTGAAACTGTCCTACCAATTTGATTTGAAACTCTCTCATTGCTATTTGTTTCTCAATAAAATTCTGAAAAATTTGTTACTGGCAAACTTGTCAAGACAATGTGTGACTGTAGACAGTATATTACTTGAAAAATGCTTACATTTTAATTAAAATTAGGCTATTTTCCTTTATTGCAATGGTTAGAATCATTCTTATTAATTTTCTAAAATATATGGGCTTCAGGGTCTTATTATGCATATACGACTCATAGGGATCCCCTTGTAGTCAGCCTCCTCTGTGCTGGGATTACAGGAGTGACCCACCGTGCCCAGACTCAGGACTTTGAGCTTGCCAGGGGATGCTTAGGCCTCTGTCCTATCTCCCCAGGCCCCCAAGCCACCAGTTGTTTCTCATGTCACTACTCAGCTCATGCAATGAAAGTTATTTCTCTGAAATAATTTAAGGTATCAAGCTCTCTTTCTCAGCATCAGGTCAATGTGCTATGTAATGAAAATATGACTTTTTAAAAGCCGACTAATGCAGCCCAGAAAATACGACCACGTGGTTTTGCTCCCTAGCACTTACAGGATAGCCGGCGATGCTATAATTGTACTTCACTAATGGAGAGGCCACGGGAAAGAGTAAGTGAGCAGATGGTGGATGCTGGCATTCACAGTAACTGTGTTAGGAATCAATTTCCCTAATTTAATGCAATATTCAGGAATAGCCTGCCTCAAGGTGAAACAATGTTCATGCTCTAAGATGAATTTCCTGTGGTTTTGTACTTGCCCTGATGCTCACAAGAGTTTGGGTCGGGATCTTTTATGGTCAGTAATTCAGAGCTCAACTCCTGCCACTCGGTCTTAGTGCCAGGTGCATCTTCTCCCACAAGAGAGGGAGAGGTCGTCCTTTTTGCTCCCCATCATGTTAGTGTGGAGTTTGGGGAAAATTTGGCTTTTCAAATTACTAATAACTTATTTGTAAGAATACTTTTCATAAAATACTTTAAATTTAAAAGTAGATAGTTAATCTATACCTATTTCTTATAATGTAACTTTAAAGAACTTTGCTTTTTTCATCATCAATTTCATAGCCAGAATATGTTTGTAATATTTCACATTCTATTTTAATTATTTGGGGACAAAATTACATAGTATTTTGTGGCATTTTTATTTTTTCATGATATATACTTGATTTTCTTAATGCAGTAATAATTTGTGATTTTAACAACTTATAATATAGTAAAATTACCTAAAATGATATAAAATAATATTTTGGGGCAGTTTTGCTGCTTAGGATTGAACCCAGTTAGTGGAGAACAATAGGAAATTATTTCAAACCCTTATTAAAAACCTGTGCTATAATATTTCATGATGAACATTAATCAGCCTTTCAAAATACATTTTTATTTTCCTCATAAATGATACATTTATATGAGGTTTAATATCATAATGCCACACTATAATTTTCTTTTAGTGCCTTTTCAAAGTCATATAAATTAAATTTGCAGTTTGTCACATTTCACTTCATGCTTTTACATTGCTCATTTCTTTCTCTGCCCAGCGCAGGTCTCCTTCACAGTCATGCTTCCCAGGATGCTTTGAGAGCAGCCAGCACCTTCTTCAGGTTCTTATTATTAAAATTTTGACTATTCTTTCCTCACATTGTTCCTATTCCCTTCCTTCTTAATGTTAAACTATTGGATTGTGCCCCCAGCTATTTTATACTTTTATTCATTCCATTTTTTTACATTATATCTGTCTGGCCAAGTACGTTATTTCATTTTCAGGTTCATAATTATTTCTCAATCTGTCCTAACTTTCCTGATCTTCTTGTTGGATTCTAGGTATCTGGTTTCATGTGTATGTCCATGTGTGGGTGCATGCATGTATATTTCCAGTATTAGACTGAATACATTTTAAACCCCCTATAAATGTTATAAATTCTGACATACTCCTTGACGGTGTTTGTCCTCTGGACTAGAATTCTTTTTCTCAACTAGAAGTCTCTTGTCCGACTATGCTGTTAGACAAATACTACCAGGAGCAGGAGGATTTAAACAAATACTACCAGGAGCAGGAGGGTTTGAACAAAGTGATCATATTTGTTATTTTCACACATGGTGGACAGTGACCAACAAGGAAGACTTTTAGGGTCATATAAGCTCCTTTAATAGGATATTCTCTGTTTTTTACATCCCTTTTGGTTGGCAATTACTATGGTTTCATAAGTAGATGACATGCCTGCCTATTTTTAGGGTTAGATCAGCTCATACGCGTGGTACCACCCGCCATCCAGATACCCAAGAGATCAAGTTACAGACTTGTGTCCCCATTATTAGCTCCTGGTTTTGTTTTTTGAGGTGCAGAGCATGTGAGAAAATCTCTTGTGTGAAGTTCCAGGTGGCGTTGAATACAGTCTGTGGCCCAGGAGGAGAGAAAACCTCAGTTACCCTCCTGCCTGAGTTAGCCATGTGTTGTGATTAGAGAAGTGCAGCACTAGTTTTCCCACACCTTTTTTTCTTTTCCTTTATTATTGCTGTTATTTATAGGTCGTATTTCTCACATAAGAGAAGTCGTGCATTCCTGGACATTGGTCCAAGCCAACAGACGCCCAGCTCTGTGAGCAGACTGAGCAGGGAGGCGTCACTAGGTAGGATGGTGAGAGCTAACAGTCAGTTAAAGCTGAGATATATGGTGTATGAAAAGAAGAGAGATTCCAGTGTTCCACAGCCCCAGCATAACTGGCTTCTCAGTGTGGAGGGGAATGCACCCTATGCCCACTGATGAGAGAGGAAGCTCTGCATACTCTGTGAGCCGGCCTTTCTGCCAGACAGTCAGAGCCTGAGGAGGAGAACTCAGTGGAGCCAGGAAGTGGCGAGGGAAGCAACAGTGCCTAGTAGTTCCCTCTGCGTGGAGGGAAGCAGCACTGGGGATTTAGTCAGCTTGAAGCCCTCTCTCCTCTGCCTAAGGAGAGAGAGCTAGATTGGGATTCAAACATTATCAGTGCTCACAGGCATGTTCAGTAACTTCTGTGACTTGGTAGGTGCAGGAAGGGAACAAAACATCCATATTTTCCCAATTTCAGCCTGTAGTAGCACCTTCTCTCTAGACAGTGAGACATTTTAATAGATAGGTTAGATCTAAAAGGAGGCCAATGGTGACACAGAAACACACACACACACACACACACACACACACACACACGAATACTTGACATCAAGAAGCAATTGAGGAAAACACACTAGAGTGTGATTTTTCCAGAGATCAAATGCTACTGGGAAATCCTCTGTAGCATGTGACAGAGAGCAGGAAGCCCAGCTTTTGTGGAGGGATTTCAGCCCACTAAAGGGAAACAGTAAAAAAAAAAAAGGTCATGGAGCAAAAATACAGGGGGCATTGTACACTATCACAGGTTAGGCCCTGGCCACAGCACAGGCAGACTTTGTGAATTCCTGTGACCCTCTTTCCAGAGAGCAGAGGACAGTGGGGGCAAGTGTGGTCCACCTTAAACTTGCCATACCTGGCAGGGGACTTTATCACCAAGGGGAGGCACATTTCAGTCTCCAGACTTCCAGACAGGGATTCCCCAATGGCACAGGGGTTGTAAAGACACAAGGAAAAGGGCAGAAAGATTTCATGTTCCTCCTCTTAATAGGTCCAGCTTCACAGGAGAATTCTAGAGGAATTCTGGTCTCATGCAGAGGCCCCATCAGAGGAACAGCATCTGTATTCCTCTGGTGGTACTTCTGCATGAGACCAGCATTCCTCTAGAGTTGTATAAGCACTCAGGCCCTTGTTGCTCCTGTTCTGTCCTTGCTGGTCTGAGTAGGTCCCCCACTTCCAGCATGCTACACTCTAACACCTAGCAGACATGGGCCTGTGAGTTTTTCACTGGGTTCCCTCACCCCATATTTTCCCCCTTTTCATTTAGCTTCCCATCCACTCTGTTCCTCAGGCCTGCTCTTTCTATACCTGCTGAGCACCTACTCCTGCCCTCTTTTATATTCTCACTGAGGCCTCTGCAGCCCAGCCAGTCCCACCTGATCTCACCCAGCTCTTCCTCCTGATTTAGTAGGAGAGTTGGAAAAGTTTGATACATACTATAAATTATAAGTTGTTTTATGATTTGCTCTTTAGTTTTGGCACTGCTCTTGTATGAATTCAACCAGGCCTGGACTGGTCGCTGTCCCAGCAAGTCCCGCTTTTGGGGCCTGCACAGAAGGAGAGATCTGGGATGGAACACTGGTCATAGCTCTTGCCAAAGCAGGTGTTTAGTCTTATTGTTCCTTTTAAGATGACATCTTATGTAAGTACATGTATACAACAGGTAGAAAGCTACTGCTGATTCCAAACTTTATGTTTCTATCCGGAGTTGTTATTTTGGGGACTGCTTCTTAAAATATAAAAATCATGATAACGAAAAAATACTATATTTTATGAATCTGGCCTCTCAGAAGGCAGCTTTATGCTTGAGCCACAATGGACGTTCTCCCGCTTGCTGCGAGGGAGGCCAGCGCTTGCCTGCTCTGCCCGGCCAGCACTCAGCTCTCTCAGGGGAGCTCGGGACCCGCAGCCGGCGTGGTGTTCAGGTGCTGCTCGGTGAGTCGCTCACACAGCCTGCGTGGCGGAGCACAGCTGGTCGTAGAAATTGGGGGAAGACACTGAGCGCGCGGTGCTTTGGTAATTATGCAAGCAAAACTCACACTCCAAAGTCATTTTGTTTTTCTCATAGAAGGAGTTAAAGCAAAGGACATTACTATGTAAACATAATGCGAACAAAGCTTGCAGTACTTTATTTTCCTCGGTCAATTTCACTGTGTTCTAGAAGGTATCACTCCATGGCAAAGTTACACCGTTAAATATAAAACCCTTCCAAGTATGCTGTTCAGTGTCCCATCTTTCATGGGTCCAGTGATAATGTAACTCGGATGCTAAAACGTCTTCTCCAGCTTCTTATCAAAAACCGCAGCTCACAGCCTGAATGTAAACACTCTTGTCAGCATGTTTATGATACTATGTGTCAATTTAAAAAGAAATAAATGAAGGTCACGAAAACTTGGACTATCACAAGCACAAACAAAGTCATTGTGTCCTAAAGGTTGATATATATATTTCACTACAAAACGGCCCTTCAACTATAATCCACTTTTATGTTTCGTTTTGTCAGAAACGGATAATCCATTGCCATTTAAATATTGTAGGTGCGTGAATTCAGCAAAATA
>NW_004525014.1:59060-75030 GCF_000260255.1 Octodon degus
GACCTATATAACAAGAAATGTAACTTTTGTATCTGAAAAGGTCAGTCAAATCCCTTCAGAAGTTACCCTCAAACTCTGTACTGCAGTTTGTAGATCCTTTGTCAGTGGCAGCCATGTGATGAGTCACAGCCATTGCTTGACCACTTTGCTTTCTGTGAAAGTCTGAGAGAATGTTTTCTCTCCATGTGACCCTCCTTACACACACTCTAAATCATCAATCACTTTTCTCTGTGGCCCCATAATCTATTTGATCAGAAAATTTGGGACATCTCTGAGTTACAATATGTTACAGTACAGGTTCTCTTATGTCCTGAATCCTCACTGAACTTTAAAGGCTAGGGTCAAAATGTTAGCTGTCCTTGCAGTCCTTCTTTTTCTCTAATTTTTGGTCTGCAAAGTTGGGTTGTTAACCATCCAGAAGAGAAGCTTAATGATATTATTACCCTATAACATAGGCAGTTGAACTTAATCTCTCCATCTGACTGAATGTCAAACATCTTAGACATAGCATAGAACAGGTATTTTCCTTCAAATATTGATATGTTAAACTTTAAATCCCTAATGAATGTGATGAAAAAAGAAGGAAAAAAAATTTAAAAATTGCAATAAACAATTACATATTTGTATACACATATTTAGAAATCTAACCATATTCAGCATTGTAGCAAAACCACCTTATGATTTTTTGTCTCTTGTTTTCATTTATTACCCTTTTTAAAACAAATGTATACTTGAGAGAGATTGTAGCAGTAATTGATATGACATGACAAGCAGTACATACTATGACCAGAATGACAGTCATTCCAAGAAGACATGATAAAAAAAGGAGGAGATTGGAAAAATGATGGAATGCTTGAATGAGCAATATCAGAAAGAAACAAATCACATGAAGCAGAGTAAAAGAGATACAGAGGAAGTTAAATCTCAACCACAAGCTTGCAAAACCATTTGAGGGAAAGTGAAGATATAGTTTCTGATCTTGAAGACATCTTTGCAGCTAGTGAAAAGGTAAGAAAGGATCTCTTAAAAACAACTTGTATGCAGGAAAAAAGTAATTCAACACTTGCAAGACAATGCAAAGATGAACAATGTGAGACTAGTAGGCATCAAGGAGAAAGAAGGAGTCAATACAAATGATAGAAAAAGAACAGGGGCAGATAATAGCAGAAAACTTCCCAATATGGGGAAACAATCTGACATTCATAGTCACCGAAGCATATAGAACTCCTAATAACATCAACTCAATTAAAAGCACACCTAGTCATATAATAGACAAGATTCAAGAAATCCAACACAAGAACAATATATGAAAAGCCTCTAGAGAAATGAAAATGATCACATTTAAAGGAAAACCTATCAGAATAACTGCAGATTTCTCTTCCCAAACCATGAAGTCAAGAAGAGCACAGAGCAAAGTACTTCAGGTCCTCTACGAAAACAAACTCCAGCCCAGACTACTGTACCATGCAAAAATAACATGTCAATAATAAGGCAATACATCTCAATTATAATCATCATTGTAAATGGACTCAATTCACCAATTAAAAGAAATAGACTTGCACAGTGAATTAGGAAAAGCAATCCAAAAATATTCTGTATACAAGAAACACACTTAACTCATAAAGAAATTCATTGGCTGAAAGTCAAAGGGTGGAATAAAATACTACATGCCCCAGCACCTCAGAAAATAGCAGGAGTTGCAATTCTCTTCGTGGACAGTACCAACTTCAAACCAAGAACAATCAAATGAAATAAAGAAGTCCACTATGTGATGGTTAGGGGAAAAATCTAAGAGGAAGAGGTAACATTCATAAATACATACGCACCAAACACAGGAGCACCCAATATATAAGAGAAATCTTAATGGACTTGAAAAGTCTAATATTCAATACCACAGTCTAAACAGGAGAACTTAACACCCCTGATCGGATAATTGTTTAAAGCATAGATGGTAGCTTTGGAATGTTTAATAGCTAGATCATAGCAGTAGATTTACAATATGAACATAATAATTGCCAGTGATCTGTTTCCTTTAAATGATCTTATTTGATAGTGTGTGAATTGAAATTCAACAGATTTAAATACAAATGACACTAAACAGGAGTTCTCTTGTAAAAATTTTCATGTTTCCCTTAATGAAACCTCTGCCTTTGTGTTTCATTGCCACAATTAATAGGTATACTTTATAAAAGTATCTATCATAACCAATAAAATATTTTTAATTTGAATCTGATAATTATAGTTTTCTAAATGTTCAAATTTGGTACAACTATGTTAAAGGTTTTTGGCAATTACAGATAAATTTTAAACACAGTTAACTAGATAGATTATATTAAGCTTAAGGGAACTGATAAATAGTTATAATAAAACTCTGCATTTTAAATGGAAATATGTATTTTTAGGAATAATATCAAATAGGAATAAAATTGATTCTATGACTGACATGATTTAAACATTGATTTATTTTTCTCATGGAATTTCATATTTTATGAATTAGAAACTATATAGCCTTTTCTCTTCATTATAAACATGATTTTGATCCTGTAAATTATTTTCTTTACCAAAGGTGACTATAACTGCAAGTTTTCATTCATATACAAGTTGCCATTTAGGTATATATTCATGTCCTGCTTAACAAAATCTGGCATAATTTTAGTGATATTGTACAGTCATTATGACATAGTTCTGCTTTGTTCAGTCACTTTGGTATTATTTCTCACTCAGTTCTATGGATTTGTACTCTCATATATTAATTCATCTAGCTATGTGCTGTTTCTCAATTGTGTAGATATAAACTACTAGACACTTAAAAATTGCTTTCAAAGAGCCTATACCATTAATAATCCCACCAACAAAGTACGCATGTTAGCTTTGTTCAGCACTTCAGTATCATTTGATATTCAGAATTTTAAGACATCTTAAATTTATTGCAACATATGAAACTTATATACCATTATATACTTATATTCTTAAAATTATTGTGAAAATAGATGATTGGGCCATAAGAGTTTTCCTTTAATGTCTGTACATAGTCTGTTACTTAAGCAATGAGGAAGTCCATATATGTTCTCCAGCCTGTGGCTTATTGTACTGCTCTATTTATGACAAGTTCACCACGCAGACTTTAAGACGACTTATCATGAAATTTATTCATGTTTGATTTTCTCTTTGTATTTAAGAATCTCAGTCATCATGAATTCTATACTTAGTCTTCATTTCCATGGTTTGAACTCTTAGGCACAAAAATATCAGTCTTGACTTTTGAGGAAAGAAACTGAATAACAGAGTGGATAGCCCTCTGGATGGGAGGAAGAAAACCATGACGAGATATATGTATGTGGGAATCCCTGATTCTCTTTACAGTTATTGCTAGGGAGCCATTCAGCTTGTTCATTGAATTTTAAAATATCCTTTGGTTACACAATACGTTCCAAAATTATTGCTATGTTGCAAAAATGGGGAATGAATTTTCATACAACCATAATTTAAAATAAATAAATCAATATTTTAAGTGAAGAAAAACACAAAAGGAAGAAAGTAAAGGAAAGAAGAAAGTAAGGAAGGGAGAAGAAAATCTTATTGGACAGCAGTGTTGGTTTGTTGTTTGTTTACCTTTATTATTTTCAATGACCATGAAAATATTTTATCCTGATTGTTATCATTCTTCTCCATAATCATGCCAACCTAGATCAGATGACATTTGTTATATGTATTTCTTTCCGCTCTATTACCGGTTCTATTCTAAGTGGCTAACTGAGGGAAATTATCTCATTCTATTGGAAGTGGAGCCTGACATAAACTCTTGAGTCTAATTAGTGTATAGATTATCATCAGTAGCTGATTAAACACCCTCAAGACTGACTTGAACATCCTGTAATGTAGGGTGTGTAAAAGATAGACTTACATAATTTAAATAAAGTGTAATCTCTAAGTAGTTTTGCATTATGAACAAACAATAGAAGCTGGGAAGATACACACAGAAGTTCAATGACCACTTCTTTCATTGGAAAAGTGGTGATGAAAGATCTCTTTATTCCACCTTTTTTTAGTCCCACATTTTTGCTCTTAATTTTAATGTAATGAACCTTGTTATAAATGATACTGTGAAGTATAATTTAATTACGGTTATTTGTGGCATATTTAGTTGTTGTGAACCTTGTTGTTCTTTGGCTTGATCCATAAATATATCTAAAAATAATGCAAACTAGAATAAATCAACTTTCTATATTTTTTCAGAATAATTCTGATGAATTTCAAAGGGTATGAAGGTGTAAAAACAGAAACTGAAAAACATGAACTAAAATATTAAGAAGAATGCATAAATTTAAATATTACATAAATATAAATATTACAAAGAAAGATAAATGAAAATATTTTCGTTTTATAAGTTAATGGAATTCCATATATTTAGGAAAAAAGTGGGAATAAGCATAAGTTGTCATACAAATTTAGTAGCCACTTTGGCCCACATATATTCTTTTTTAAATTTTTAATTATTTCTTGATTTTTTTTTATTTTTTACTTTTTATGTATTTGGTGCAGGATCTACAGGGTCGCACTACACAGATCAGACTCATAATGAATCTCCTGTTTTCAGCCTCCCAAGCGCTGGGATTACAGGAAGGCACTACCACGCCCAGTCTCCAGCTCAGACATATTTATTAACCCTACTTAGACACCCCACATTAGACCTACTGGGGAGAGAGAAAATTTCTAAAAAATCAATACAATACTATAACAGAAGAAGCAGCTGCTGTATAGAATCAACTTAATTTGGCATATTCTACTTTTTAGCTAAATTTTATTAATATTTTGTCCTTCAATATTTACATTGGTGTTGTAAAATAATGTTCTCATTCTATAGGACAATATATTATAACATGAAAGTTTTATAAAATTGCCAAAAGTTCCAGAATTCTGAGCATCTTTTTCCTTTGATTTGTGCCTTGATGGTTTTCAATGTCAAAATAACATTGTTTTTAACTTGCTAGCTATGCTATTTAATATGTTTCGATACAGCACCAGCTGAAGAATTCAGGGAGAGTTAACTAGTTGCCCTGAGCAGTAGAAAATCTCAGAGAATTAGACCGAATGTGAACACATACCTCCATTTACCTACATTAATGACACCAAATACTGACCAACAATTTTCTCACTGTTTCCTAATGTATGAGATACT
Source organism: Octodon degus (assembly GCF_000260255.1). Classification (NCBI taxonomy): domain Eukaryota; kingdom Metazoa; phylum Chordata; class Mammalia; order Rodentia; family Octodontidae; genus Octodon; species Octodon degus. The sequence continues at coordinate 64,240 of NW_004525014.1, forward strand.
GTTCATACCTCATATATTGATAAAAGACATAGATTTCATGGTCCTTTTACATACAGTGATGTTAGTGTCTTCATTATTATATGGACTGTAACCTTTCTAACATCTTTAAGACTTTTTGATGTGTTTTCAGTATGAACAATATCACTGAAGTTACAGCATTTGTTCTCAGGGGCTTCACAAACGATACTCAACTGCAGATCATTCTCTTTTCCCACTTCTGGCAATTTATCTTTTTTACTGTCACAGCAAACATAGGACTGATTTCACTGGTCATTGGGGATTCCCTATTCCACAGTCCAATGTCCTATTTTTTGAGTGTTTATCATTCATGGATGCACGCTTTTCTACTGTTATTACACCAAAAATGTTAGGAGACTTTGTGTCCAAAACAAAGGTCATTTTATTTCTTGAGTGTGCATCGCAGATGTTTCTTGCTGTCACTTTTGGGACTGCAGAGTCCTTTCTCTTGGCGGAGATGGCTTACGACCGCTATGTGGCCATCTACAACCCGCTCCTGTTCTCTGTCAGTATGACACCCAGGGTCTTCGTGTCACTCATGGCCACTTCCTTCGTTGAAGAAGCATTGAATTCTACAATACATACAGTGGCTACTTTTAGCCTCTCTTTCTGCCGGTCCAATGAAATTAGCCATATATTTTGTGATATCCCCCCTCTCCTAGCTATCTCCTGTTCTGATACTCATATAAATGAGCTCCTGCTCTTTTTCTTCGTCACTTCCATTGAGGTGGTCACTATCCTGATTGTCCTCATCTCTTAGGGTCTCATCCTATTGGCCATTCTGAAAATGCCTTCTGCTGAGGGAAGAAGAAAAGTATTCTCCACATGTGGCACCCACCTTGCTAGATTGTCCCTTTATCACGGGACAGTCCTCTTCATGTACGTGAGACCAAGTTCCAGCTATGACTTGGAGCAGGACATGAGCATGTCCATATGTCACGCCGTTGTCATTCCCATGCTGACCTCTATCATCTAGAGCTTGAGGAACAAAGATATCACAGAGGAGATAAAAAATATTTATAAAATGTTGGTATAAAAGTGGATTTTTCTTTGCAAAATTGTAAGTGAATCATCTTGTTAAGTAGTTCTTGCCTGTTCATATTGAAATTGTAAGAATAAAAATCTTAGTCTAGCCATGCAGTTTTCCAAATACATGAGCCTTTCTTTCCTATTGAGTTTACATGCATGAATTTGCATGGCCACATGACAACTCCAATTGCATTACATTGCCATGGTCGCAATAAGAACATGAATTAGGTTGAGCTGTTTAAACACCATAGATGTATCTTCTTGGTTTCGGGTACTAAAGTTCAAAAGCAAGACATTGGCAGGTTGCTTTCCTTTGAGGTTTCTCTTTGTGGTTTATTGATGTCCAGCCTTATCCTCTGTCTTTGCATGACATTTCCTCTGGATGTGTCTGTGGCGTAATCTCTCTTTCCTGCAAGGATATCAGGCCCATTAGATTATAGCTCTAAACTTTTTCTGACTACCACTTACAGAACCTAACTCTTCATTTTAAAGTGCACTAGAACTGACAACTGTTACCTCTAGTGGACTTTCAGTAGCATGAAACTGATAAAAATATGCAGTCATTATGACCAGATACTAGAGAAGGATGAATTCAGTCTACTAAAGTTGGGGCAGTAAAATAGCGCACTGAAAAACTTATAGTTAAAAGTGTTTATACACTATTTTTTAAAAAATGGATAAAGATGGATAAAGAAGTGACGTATTCTGAATAAAAATAATAAAGCTGTAGGGTGATACATATGCTAAAACATTTGGATCAGTCACTACTGTTTTATTCATGACTCAAAATTTCCAAATCTATCTCAAAATTTGAATAATTATTTCATCAATTAAAGGAAAGAATTATTTAATTTTTGAGTTATTCAAAGATGAATGCAAGCCAAATTGCTCAGATGATTAAAGAACCTGTAAGCAGGCTCAGGGCTGGGCCTTCCACTCTCTGCCCGCCATGCCGACCCCACCACAGGGCACACTGAGATGACAACTGAGACTGGGCATGGTGGTAGGTGCCTGGAATCCCAGCTCTTGGGAGGCTGTAAACAGGTGAATCACTATGAGTCCAAACTAGGAGTAAGTCCCTGAACACCTTGTAGACCCTTCCCTTAAAAAAAAAGAGAGGAATGAAACAATTACTTTAAGAATAATACAAAGATGCATATTGGGTAGGGAGAGAGAAAGAAAAAGGAAAGTAAGTGATCACAACTTAAAAGTGGTGATCTAGTAATTAATTTATAGCATTGTTTAAATTGAAAGGAATTTTAAATCCTTTACTGGACTTTGGTTGCTGATGCAAAGGACCACTTGGAAGAATTCTTCTGCTGTGATAAACAGCAACACACACACATGGCCCAGGGCGGATTCAGTGCATGAAAATCTTGAGTAAGGAAACATTCCTTAAGTACCTTACAATCTCATGCTTGTTGGAGTAAGAGAAATTCATCTTCAACCTCTTATTTTGTTGAGACAGCCAGGTTGCCTGTTATGTGTTACCTCAGTGTTACCTGGTAGTTATACAGGTGCATACTGGCATCTGAATCTTTAAAATGGCTTGTCATTGCATGAAATAATTATTGATGAATATACTTTCTTTCCAACATTATAGTAAAGACTAACACTATGCTAAATACAGTGTGTTTCTTCTTCCCAGTGAATTATGTCTGAAAATTTTGTGACATGAAAATATTTTTCTAAGAAAGTCATTTTTATATACATACAAAACTTGATTTGTTCTTAATTTCATGAAAATTTTACAAAAAAAAATGACTTTTAGGGCTGGGGAGATAGCTGAGTAGAATAAGTGTTTGCCTGGGAAGCTCAAGTTCCTGAGTTCAATCCCAGGTAACGGAAAAGAAAGAGGCTTTCTATTCTCACTATGCATATTTTCAAAATCTTCCTTTGCTTCCTAGTTTTGGATTATTATTCCTTAATAATATATTTTGGCTTTACTGTTTTATTTTAATTTCTTCTTATTGTTCTCAAGATATCTGACTTGATTATATATTACTAGAGCAAGCATTTGCTCACTTAATTCACTAGAAATCCTATATCAGTCCACTCATTTCTCTTTTATAAATTAGAAGTAAACTGAAGAAGACAGAAATAGTAAAACACACCACACAAGGTTGCCTTCAGATGAAGCCAACCTCACTCCCAGACCAGAACGGAAGTTCCATCCCACTCCTGTGAGGTCTCAGAGCACAGGCCAGGACTAGGGCATCCTCCAATGCTTATTATGCCAGGTGTTGGTTAATAACAGGCCAACTGAGCAGATCATAGTGGACTGTACTGTAGTCATGAAGTGAGCAAAAGGTACAAAATGCACGGTATTATAATAAGTATACAAACCTCTAAATACACTTTTTAAAAAATTGGGGCATAAAGGATAAATGATGAGGAGAAATCGCTATTGTATAAACACAGTGTTAATCATCTTTGAGTTGTATCATTTTGTTCTTTGCATTTTTTTCCTGTTCTTTTCTAATGAGTGTGTGTTACTCCTATAGCTAAGTAATGCCTGTAAGTACAAAATGTTCCAGGTGAAAACTTTATTGTTACATTCTTTTATAAAATGAATCAATCATAATATGGGTATATCTCTGGGAACCTTCTTTTTTTTTTTTCCTGTCTGCTAGTAAACACTTCCTGATTCAGAACAGGAGAATAAATATTATTCTCTGTGAGTTTATATAGCTGTGAATCAACTTAAGAAGTTATTAAATGGAATTTGACAACAAATTAGAGTCTGTCACAACAGAAGATGGTTATGCTCTTAGAAGTGCAGCTCCTAAGAGAAAACAAACCAAAAAATTGTCCATTTAATCCTTGAACTTTTGTCCTTGAATTCATGCCAAGTAACATTGCTGGGAAATTGCTCCCTGATGATGACCAAGTGCCTCAGTTTTCTGGGTGCACATTGTGTGAGGTGCCCAGCAGTCACCAGCCTTGGAATGAAAGCTTACACTGTTCTGGCTATGTTCAGCGTTTCCCCATTAACTTCTCCAGAAATGAAACTTCCTGGTAAAATTTCCATCATTACCAATGGAACAGCATATCTATTTTCAAATAATTAACTTCAAAATAAAGAAATGAATACACAGGAATATAAAATTAAATCATATCAAGAAGCATAAATAGTATAACACAGAAATTGGGAATTCTCGAAACATTTGTTATATTATTTTAATCAGGAAAAATCTGCACTTGACAAATTTTGAAGGGGATGTTCTTCAAAGAAGATTATTTTTCAACATTTGTCTCACAGTAAGTACATTCTTAAGATTGGGGTCTATCTCATTAGATCAATATTATGGAGTTTTATCACACAAATATATATGCATACACGTATTATTTAGGCCTTAACATCAATAACATTAAGACTTGTACACCAATATTAGACATTGGGTGAAACCAAAGTACACAAGCAACATAAATTTCAGAAAATTTATTTTATGCAAATAATGATTTTCAATAGGCATTAGAAAAATCCTTCTAGTGCCCAATGCTTAAAGATAAATTTCACTCTGTTTCCAGATCTTCAGCTGTGGGCACTCTCATCTTGCTGAGCTTCAGCAAAGCCCCAAGACTAAAATTATTCTACAAATGTAAAATACATTGAGAATGAAAGCAAGAGATAAAACATAAAAATTATAAGGTACTTTCTCAATTTTGCCAAATCTATAAAAGAGGCACAGTAACTCATAAGTATGTTTTCTGAGCTCAAAGCATCTTCATAGAATAGCAGTATGAACAGTCAATTTCTCGGATTTCACATTAGTAAATTTCTGTGCCCTTTTGCTGCACAAAATATGTGGGACCCACTTCCTGTGGTACAATATTTACATGTGAATTTTCTGTACAAAATATGTATAAAACAGTCCATAGGATATGATACTTCATATGAATTAAACTTGTTAATGAATGAAAGTGCTTACAGTAATATCAGGTTTATAGTAATCATAAGATACAACCTTTGAATATATAAGAACCAAATGTTAATTTATATGTATGCAAACATTTAAATGTTTTACTCATATTCTTTATAATTTTATCAATGCTTGGAAATACTAAACTAATTATAAAAAATGCCACTTCAGTAATTTTGCTAAGAAACAAATAGCAACGAGACAATTTCAAATCTGATTAGTATGACAGTTTCAATAATTAATACACTGCATATTGTCTTAGTGGTTATTCATTGTACAAGATACAGACATGATAACCTGTTTAAAAACACTATTGGAACAAATCTTTCTAGTCATTGAATTAAGAGAATATAGGTGTATATCTATCCTATTTTGATTATAAGATGGAAAATGGTCATTCATTTCTATTCCTTTTATGGTTTAGCTTTGTCAGAGAAGGGCAATCCATTGTCATTTAAATACACTATACATGCCAGAGTTCAGCAAAATATTCCAAAACAGTCCAGTAGTCCATCATAATAGTGGGTTTTCCATAAGACTGGTGATGTCATAAGTTGTGGACTTGAGCCTTTTACAGCTCAGCATATCGATATGGCTTTACTTTTCATGCTTCGTTTTCACACTTTTCTGTTGTATGGTTAAGACCAAGATAAAGCAGGACCTGTGTAACAAGAAGTGTAACTTTTGTATCTGATAAGGTCAGTCAAATCCCCTCAAGATTCAGCCTGAAACCCTGTACTGCAATTTGTACATCCTTTGTCAATGTCAGCCGCGAGGATGAGTCACGGCCATTGCTTGACCAATTTGCTCTCTTTGGAAGCCTCAAAGAATGTTTTGTCCGCATATGACTTTCCTTAGGCACACTCTACATCATCAATCACTTTCCTCTGTGGCCCCATAGTCTCCATGATGAGAAAATTTGGGACAAAACTGAGTTACATGATGTTATAGTACAGGCTTTCCTATGTCCTCAGCCTTCACTGACCTTTAAAGGCTAGGAACCAAAGATTGGCTTTCCTTACAGCCCTCCTTTCCTCTAATTTTTGGTCTACAAACTTAGGTTGTTAACCCTCATGAAGAGAAGCTTATTGGCATTACCCTACAACCTAGGCGGTTGATACTACACTAATCTCACTATTTGTCTGAACATCAAACATCTTAGGCATGACACGAAACAGGTATTTTTTATCAAGTATTGATATGATAAAAATTAAGTCCCTACAGAATATGAAGAAAACAAATTTTTAAATAAAAATATATTTAAAAAATAGGAATATCCAACTACATATTATTACACAGAAGTTGAGAAATCTAATCATATACAGCATTGTAGAAGGACAGTCCCGCAACATGGCTTTTCCTATTTCCTGCCGTTATTCACCACTCCTTTCCTTTTTAAACAAACATCTACCCGAGAGACAGCACGGCAGCAACTTGGGTGTCATGAAAAGCAGCACATATTAAGAAGACCAGAATGACAGGCACTCGAAGTATGACCCTACCATTACACATTGCTTTCTTCAGTGCAGTTGCTTAGTTCACAGGTATCAGCACATGTAGACAGGGTGAGAATCCTACCAATTAACCACTATTTTTGAAAACCTGCTGAAGATTCTCAAGATCATTGCCTTACCCACCTAGTACCCATATATGTTTCACTTTGCCCCTGTTATGTTTCCTAGATTTGTTCTTGAGGATGAGACAATAAAGAGAGAGCAAGGAACAAAATTATTTTGCAGTCAGTGAAGCTAAGTATCAACTTTGATTTCTCACCATTTGAAACACTGCGCCATGGGTACCTGCAACTCCACTGATGTGCCAGATTTCATCCTCCTTGGGCTGGCGGATTCTGCAGAGACACAGCTAGGCCTCTTCCTGCTCTTCTTCCTCATCTACCTGATCACAGTGCTGGGAAATGCAGGGATGATCCTGATCATTCGCCTGGACCCCCACCTACACACGCCCATGTACTTTTTCCTCACTCACCTGTCCTTTCTTGACCTCAGCTACTCCAGTGTCATCACCCCAAAAACCTTACAGAACTTGATGACTTCTGACAAGACCATCTCATTTGCGGGCTGATTCACCCAGATGTACTTTTTTGTTATCTTTGTAGCTGCTGAATGCTTTCTCCTCTCCTCCATGGCCTATGACCGCTATGTAGCTATCTGCAGCCCTCTGCACTATACAGTCATTATGTCACCAGGACTGCGCTACACCCTGCTCTTTGGGTCCTACATTATAGGCTTTGTGGATTCCACTGTTAATATGGTTTTCATACAAAAGTTACATTTCTGCAACTCTAATGTCATCCATCACTTTTTCTGTGACATATCCCCAATTTTAGCCCTGTCTTGTAATGATCCCTCTGATGTTGAGCTCATTGTATTCATTTGTGCTGGATGTGATTTAGTGCTGTCCCTCATTACCATCTCTGGATCCTATGTGTCCATCCTCTCCACTATCCTGAAAATTAGCTCCACTGCAGGAAAGCAAAAAGCCTTCTCCACCTGTGCCTCCCACCTCTTGGGTGTCTCCATCTTTTACTGCACTACGATCTTTACTTATCTCAAACCAAAGCAGTCCTACTCCCTGGGCAAGGATCAGGTGGCTTCTGTGTTTTACACCACTGTGATCCCCATGCTGAACCCCCTCATCTACAGCCTCAGGAACAGAGAGGTGAAGAGCGCTGTCTTGAGAGTCCTTAAAAGGAGAGGGGGCTCTAGCCAATTAAAATAACAGGGTTTCTAGGCGTTTACATTTGTCTACCTGTCTTCATTTTTTACTATTGTCTGACAAATTCTTTCTTCTTCTGAAAACAGTTCAAATTTATTTCCCCTCTGCCCTTATCTTTTACCTAAGCATGGGTATTTTCAGAATAAGGTTTTTCAGATTCATGTCATAATTATCTGTCAGTGTTCAAGGTTGAATCGTTATCAAACAACCCTATGATCTGAAGGTAACTTGTTGAAAAGGAGGAAAGTTTCCCAATTTTAAATGTATACTGTAAAACTTTTGTTCATGGTCCAATTATAGAGAGCTAATATAAAAAAGCGCTACATTTTCCATAAGTCATTCTGTATATAGTACGTATCAGATGCAAGGCTTAGAGTGCCAGTTTTCAAATCAAGATTTCAACATTTAGAGTTTAGATCTGGTACAGTTCAATCCAAATTAATTATTTGAAATTCACTGAATCAGTTTCCCACCTCCACAGGATATTTAATATTTTCATTTTCTTCTAAGCAGATTATGGATGGCGAACTTTTCAGGCACTAACAATAACTGCTAAGCATTATCACTGGAGAACTTGCATTCCTACACTTTCCCATACCTAATACTTATTTATCAATAGCTTTCATTCAAATTTTACACATTTTTATACAAACAAACAGTAAAAGAAAAATAAAATAAAGCAGTAGCACCAGAATTTTGTATTCTCAATAAAGTAATGAAGTAGAATTAGATGATATATATCCTAATAATTAAGATAATATAGAAAATGTTAATCATTAAAGAAAACAGAATCTCTGTATCCACTATTTACAGTTTTGTGCTTGTTTTATAAATCACTGGTTATGACAATAGATACAAGTGCTGGGGGTATAGCTCAGTTGACTACGCATTTGCTTATGTAAGTGCAAGGACCAGGGACTGATTCCTCCCACCGCATGGCATGCCGGCCCCTGTCCTGGGCATGCTGAGCCAGCAATGGAGTCCAGGGATGATGGTGCATGCCTGTAATCCCAGTACTAGAGATCCACAAATCAGGAAGAGCACTGTAAGTCTGAGGTGCTTAGTGAGCTCCTGCACAAAACACACACACACAAAAAAGAAAATAGGCATATGTACTTAACATATTCTTTCTTTATAATCTTTGCTGTTTTTTTTCCTTACTTGAAGTTTTATTGTCTAATAATCTGTCTCTAATTAAGTCTTATAAGATTCATACAGAAATGGCTGCAGAGATAGCTCAGTGGTCTAAGAGCCTGCCTGGCCCATCCATGGACCCAAGTTCAATCCTTGGCATGTACGTGCCACCTTCAAAACCAGGAGTGCTGTCATACACCTGTAATCTCAGCACTGGAAAGGCTGAAACTGGAGGAGGATCACTATGTGTCTGAATTGCATAATGAGACTGTGTATCAAATCAATAAGTAAATTACAAAAAAGGGGATTAAAAAGGATTGATACAGAAAAAAACAGACTCTCTCTTATACTCACTTATGTAGTTCTTCCAAACAGTAATTTGTGTATTTACCAATATAAGATTCAGGGAGTATTCAGTGCTATAAGGAGTTGTGGTGGGTTAGCAACTGAGGGCCAGCTCCTGCTGCCCAACTGCGCTGACAGAGTGACGCTGGGCCTAGAGGACCCACGTGAGGACTGCTGGCAGCACCTGATCCCAGAACGGGAGCGGGAGAAGAAAAGGAGCTCTGGGGGCCGCGGTTCTCCTGACGAGCTTGCTCGGCTGGCTTTCCTGATGAGTTCCACGGTTCTCATCTTAGAAGGAGCCCCAGGCCTTGTCGCTGGGAATGGCTGTGGCCGACGTGGTCGCAGCCCTGGGCCTCGCGCTGAGCGTTGCTTTCCGGCTCCAGCGCAGACCACGCAGCCTGCCGGCGCAGATCCTTCACCCCACGGGCACAGACTTTCCAGCTGCCACCACTGACCCGACCTTTAAGCATGCTAAAAGTTATGTTCTTTCCACAATTTAAGGGCTTTTTATGAATGTACTCTTTGATAGTTTAGATACCCAAACTAAAGAGCAACTCTGATTTAGGATCGGAGTTACATAAGTATTTTAATAATTTAAGGCTGTCAATGAATTGTCAAAATCTTAAAAACATAGTACATTACTCAAATTTTAATATCAATGATAAAACATACCTTTTCACATATCAATAGTATATCAATCATTACTTTCCTTTTATATGTATCTATTCCAAATACTGAAGTTGCAATTTATTTATTTATTTTTAAAAATATTTTATTTTTTGCTACAGGGTTTTGTGCAGCAACTGAATAGTGGATAAAAAAGGTATGATATTTCAACACAGTAGAGAATTATTCAGCTATAAAACAGGATAAGTTTAGGTCTTTTGTTGTTAAATGGATGTAACTAGAAAACACATTCTTAAATGAAATAAATCAGACACCCATGTGCAGAAATTGTATTTTCTCCTTAAAGTGAGAACCTGAAAGACAAAATAGAATCTGAAAGATACAATAGACACTGGGAAAAACTAATGAACTCCTTCATAAGGAAAGAGTTCCTTAGTTGAGCAGAATAGGAGAAGGATTGGAGAAAACAGATTTATCTAGGATGTAAGCAGATGGTATAGACAACTGTACTTGCATTTCTGCTGATTTATGAAAAGGACTACATAATGCTTAATTTGTGTTGTCTCCTTTTTCAATTATTTGTACTTCTCCATCTTTTTAACTTCTTGTACACTTCTTTCTTTTTCCAGATTTACATTCATACAACTGGTAATATGAATGATTGGTTGAAAGACAACACTATTCATTGCAACAAATACTGTGAAATTCATATTATTTTCTTTTTTGGTTGTAATATTTTTAAATAATTCTATTGAGAAACAAATAGCAATGAGACAGTTTCACAACCGATTACTAGGGGGTTTTCAATAATAAATACATTGCATATTGTTGTCTTAGTGGTTTTCTTTGTGCAAGATGCACACATGATATCCTGTCAGAAACACTATCAGAACAAACTTCTCTATTCACTGAATTAAGAGAATGGAGCTTTATATTTATCCTAACTATTTTGAGTATGAAAATGATCATTCATTTCTAT
>NW_004525014.1:75415-76628 GCF_000260255.1 Octodon degus
CATGTGAATCTCCTTATGCACACTCTATACCATTGATCACTTTCCTCGATGGCCCCAAAATCTCCTTGATCAGAAAAGTTAGGACACAAAGGAGTTACATGGTGTTACTATTTCATGGGATCACCTATTTCCTAAGTCTTCATTGACCTTGCAAGGCTAGGGCCAAAAGGCTGACTGTCCTTGCAGCCCTTCTTTTTCTCTAATTTGAGGTCTGAAAATTTAGATTGTTAACCCTCCAAAAGAGGAGCTTATTATTATTACTACCCTACAACCTAGGCAGTTGAGCTTAACCTCACTACCTGTCTGAATATCAGAAACCTGAGGCATAACAAGGAACAGGTATTTTCCATCAAGTATTGATATATTAAACTTTAAATCCTTCCAGAATATAAGAGAAAAAAATTAAAAATAGGAATAAACAGTTACATATTTTTACACAGAAATTTAGAAATCTATCCATATACAGCCTTATAGAAGGACAGTCCTGTGACATTTTCTTTCATCTCTTGTATTAATTTATTGCTCTTTTTTCTAAACAAATATTGACCTGGCAGACACATTTGTCAGTAATTGGTATGTCATAACAAGCAGTACATAATTACAAGACCAGAATGTCAGGCATTCCAAGCTTGACCCTACCATTGCACTTTGCTTTCTTCAGTGCAGTTGCTTAGTTCACAGGTATCTGCATATATAGTTAGGGTGAGAACCTACATATTAACTGCTGGTTTTGAAAACCTACTGTAGATTCTCAGGACCATTGCCTTAACCATCTTATGCATATAAATGTACGACTTTGTCCCTGTCATATTCCCTGGCTTTTCTCCTTGCCCTCTCTTCATTGTCTAATCCTCAAGTTCTCACTTTCTTTTTAATTGTGTTATGACTTGCTATTTTTATTTCTTCCTTTGAGATCGTGTGCTAGGGAAACTATACGACACTTACACATGAACGTCTGGTTTGTTTCACCTATGAGTATATCTTCAAGGGGCATCCACTTATATGTAAAGGGCTCGATTTTATCATTCTTCGTAGCTGAGTAGTACTTCACTGTATAAAAGTACCACATCTTCTTCATCCATTCCTCAGGTGATGGGCATCTTGGTTGTTTTCAAGATATGACTATCACAAACTGTGCTCCTATAAGCATATGTGCTCATATATCACTATGATATGATGTTTTCAGTTCCTCTGGGAAAATTCCCAGTAGGGG
>NW_004525014.1:81091-83225 GCF_000260255.1 Octodon degus
CCCTTGTGCTTTCCAGGCAAGCTATTATTCTACTGAGACTTCTCCCTGGCCCCTAGATGATACAATATAGATATTCTCAATTGTCTTTTTTTCTTCTTCTTCTTTTCTTCTTTTTTTTTCTTTGAGACAGGATCTTGCTATTTATTTCAGAGTGGCCTTGACCTGACTTGTAGATGAGCCTGGACTCAAACTCAGAGTGATCGTCCTGCTTCAGCCTCCTGAGTGTCTGACTATATTTAATAAATTATAGAATAAATATTTTTCAATATACTGCTTGGGCTTATTTCTCATCACATAGTTATCTATTTGAGGGCACTTCTGCCTCTCCCTTCAATTTTGTGTTTTTTTTTTCCCCTTTTGGTTATTTTCTGGAAGAACTGAAAACATACCCCAGTGATATATGCTTGTCATAGCAAGATTGAGGAAACAAGTGAAATGTCCATCAAGTGAGGAATGAACAAATAATATGTGGCATTTTTATAAATTGAGTATTATACAGCCCTAAAAAGATAAACTTGAGGCCATTAAAGGGAAATATACGCAACTAGAGGTTATATTCACAGGTGTAATAAATTAGACTCACATGTGTAACCATTGTTTGGTCCCTGTAGTAGAAGAACCTGATGTACATCTATTTCAGTACAATAGATGTACTGAAAGGAAAATGAACAAGCAATTGGGATGAAGGACAGGAGAAGAAAAAGGAAAAGGAAACAGGAAGCAATAAGCATATCTATATATCTATATATCTGCATTTCTATCTATGTATCTAACTCTATGCAGGAAAGCTAAGGTGATTGTACTACCAATTACTTTTTGTTTTTTTTTCAGTTTTTTATTCATTTTAATGAGAAAATAAAATAACAATGAAACAGAGGTCAGTAGGACAGTTACAATAATTAATGCATGAGGGCCAAGGAGATGGCTCGGTGGAATAAGTGCTTCCCTGGCAAGCACAAGGGCCTGAGTTCAACCCCAGGTTCCGAAAAAAGAAATAATAATTAACACATTGAATATTATCTTTGTATTTCTTATTCAGAGGACAAGATGCAAGCATGATCTCTTGTGTGAACAATACTAGCACAAATCTTTTTTCTCAGCAAACTAAGAGAGAGTAGCTATATGCCCATCCTAACTATTTTGTATATACATATACATTTTTTCACTACAAAATGGTCCTTTATATCCCCTTTTTTGTTTTGTTTTGTCAGAGATGAATGTTCCATTGCTGTTAGAGAACCTGTATTTGGAGAAGTCTTTAAAGGACTTTTTCGTATTTGATTCCAGTTCAAATATTGTAGGTATTTGAATGCAGAAAAATAAACCAATGTAGTCCAATAGTTCATAATAGTAGTGGGTTATCAGAATTGGCAATTTTCAGAAATTGTTGACTTGAGCCTTTTTTTAGCTCAGCCTATCAATATGACATTACTTTATATACCTCATGGTTGTACTTTTCTGCTGGATGGTTAAGATCACGTTAAAGCAAGACCTATATAACTGAAAATATAATTTTTGTCTCTGACAAGGTCAGTCAAATCCCCTCAGGATTTACCCTGAATCCATGTACAACATCTTATAGATCTTTTCTCAGTGTCAGCCATTTGGATGAGTCACAGTCATTGCTTGACCAATTTGTACTCTGTGAAAGCCTGAGAGAATATTTTCTCTCTAGGTGATGCTCCTTAAGCATACTATATATCATCAATCACTTTCCTCTGTGGTTCCATAATCTCCTTGATCAGAAAGTGTGGAATACCACTGAGTTACAGGATGTCACAGCATAGGTTCACTAATGTAGTGAGTCCTCATTGACCTTGAAGGCCTAGGGTCGAAATATTGGCTATCTTCATAGCCCCTCTGCTTCTCTAATTTCCAGTCTGAAAACTTCAGTTGTTAATCTTCCAGAAGAGAATCTTAATGATATTATTCCCATGTAAAAGTGGCAACTGGGCTTAATATCACTATCTGTCTGAATATTATACAGGTTAGAAATAACATGGAACTTCTATTTTCCAACAACCATAGATATTCTAAACTCTGAATTCCTACAGAATGTGCAAAAAAAATTCCATATTTTTACGCAGAAATTTAGAAATCAAACCATATACAACATTGTACCAGGACAATCATA
>NW_004525014.1:83956-88137 GCF_000260255.1 Octodon degus
AAAATGTATTCGCTATGGGCCCTCACTAACTGAACTGAAAGCATTCATAGGTCTGCTGTACTTAAGAGGGAATTATCATAGTTATCACAGGAATGTGAATGATTTCTGGAAAAGATGGATCAAAATGATATAGCAGTATATGCCCCATGGGGTTGGCTATGTAGCTCAGTAATGCATCCCCTTCCTAAGAGTTAAAGGGCCTGAGTTTAATTCCCATGATCCCCCAAAATACTATACCCATGTAGATTGAAGACTTATGATGCTTCCAATTTAAGCGTTATCTTGGAACAGCCACCAGGTCCTTCTGTGTTACAGTAACGAATCTAGCAGTGCTGTGAACAGACTGCTTGCTTCCCTCTCCCAAATTAATTCAAATATGGCATTCAACAATTGATATACCAGTTTCCTATTGATACTAATATGATAAGCCCACAAGTTCTTATTGACCATTGCAGGAACTGTACAGAGGAACAGGGCAGAATTTTCAAAAGGAATATTACAATTTTAAAAGTGAAAAGTGTATAGTACAATCTTTGGATTTTAGGAAGATGTAATATTGGTCTCAAAGATGGCAAAGAAATGCAAACAGGTAGGGCTGATTTCAGCATTGCACTGATGCAAATACTGATAGGGAAACACTGACAAAGTGGAAGGCTTAGATGAAAACCATACAAGAAATCCCGTGGTACAATAGATGCTGTTGACAAGTTATGTAGCAAATATGGTACCAATGGAAAAACAAAGCACTGGCCAACACACGTTTTACTTGATCCTAAACATGTGGCATAGATAGTTCAATAGTTCACCAAGAAAATATCAAGCACAAATATAATGGAAAACATTGTTTTGGAGCACTAAGATTCGAGCTCATAGAGATCATTGATAGCAGAGGAACACAGATTGGTTCTGCCTGCGGAACTATGCAAACATACTTGTGGGGCACACTGGCCAGGCAGGCACAGCACCAAAAACGCCTACTATAGCAACAGGGAAACAAACACAAAGATAAAAAAGAACAGAAAAACAAAATACATGGCTTATCAGCGTGAGCAATGCCAAACATGCAGTTGTTATGTGTAATGACTGCCTAGCTGGGAAGGCTGCAGTAAAGATTATTTCTGGCTGCACATTGTATGTACACTGTGGCTCATATGTGGTTTTATTTTGTATGTGATCTTTTAGGGTTTGTAAGCAAATAAACAGCTAAAGGAAACATGTTGATGTCTATTCTAAGCATTCTTTATAAATCTGCTATTTTAGTAATTGACATTTTATTTACCTTCTAAGTGCATGTTTTACAATACAATTGGAAGCTCATGACAATTTGGGAAGAGAGGGCAGTGGGCAGGAGGCCCAAGCAGGAGAGTCGCTAAGCATGAGTACTGTCTGTGTAAGCAATTTGTGCGTACAGGCTGCAAATGTCATTCCTAAAGACTGCTGAAGCTAAGCTTCTTTATGTTGTAGAGTTCTAACAGCTACCTAAGAAAGGTAACAGAAACAATCATTTAGTCTACAAAATATGTACACAGAGATAGTGAGAGAGGGAGAGAGAGATAGATAGATGAATCGATGATAGATAATAGATGATAGATAGAAAAATAGATGATAGATGAAAGATAACTTGTATATAGACAGATGGATAGATAGATGATAGATAGATGATGGATGATAGATAGATAGATAGATAGATAGATAGACAGACAGACAGACAGACAGACAGACAGACAGACAGACAGACAGATAGGCAGGCAGACAGAGAGACAGACAGATTTGGAACATATTCATGCTATCACCAAGGACAGGAAGAAATCAAACAAAGCCTATTAAAGTAATTATGAAGGTAGGCAAAAGTGCCTGAGTTAGGAGCTTGGGATCTGAGATCCCATCACACTGTGACAGGTTCCAGCAAGCCACTTGGAAAGCAGGGTTCATAACCCTGATGAAAGAAACCAAGGGACAAATGCTTACTGCTGTTCATCTTGGGAGCTGTTTCCTACCTACTCTCTGGGGCAGCTTAATCCTCTCTGCATTTTGTCTTCCTTCTCAAGCCTCTTCCTTGCTTAAATTTCTTCCCTGCAAATCATGACTGGTGCTGATCATTCAGCCTGCCTAGCTGCTCACCCAGGACAAGGCACTCCTGTGATACTATTATTGATAGTTAACTTATGTGGAAGCGTTATAGATAGCCAGACAGGGCTGGCCCTGGACAGAGTGGTGCAGAAGAGAAGAACATATTACACGGGTTACAAGCATGGCTGGAGGCGGATTCCTCATAGGTCAGGCTTAAAGAGAAGCAAAAATGATGACACACATTTACTTCCCCTGGAGATGAACTCCACTTTCCTACATTCTAAAGAGGTGCCAGCCACCTGGGATGGGGGACCAAATCATCCCTGGCGCATTCCTGTGGGAAGGTCCTTGTTCATTCCGTGTACTTTTGCTTTGTCGCTTGCTTCTCCATTCAATCTTCAGTTCATCAACATCACCTAAGTGGCTACACTTGTCTCTTATGGCTTGGCCATAGTCTGGTCCCCACTTATCTTCACCTCAGTTCCAGGATTTGCTCTATAAAATTCCCTTGAAAAGGGTGTCCCGTGCCAAATACTTGGGATTGCTTTTATCTCTGTTAAATAGAAGCTTTTTTTCACTCAATAAATGCTTCCAACTCTTGACCTGCTTTTTTGCTAGAATTCATTCTTTGATTTTAGAAAACATGAGCTTGGAATATTGACTACCTAGCACCTGGGAGTTATATTTCACTTGTATTATTTGAATTATTCTGATGTCCAGTATCATCCCTGTAACGTATGCCCCATATCAATGGAATCATGCATTTGCTTACCATATATTTCCTGATGAAAGCTTTTATCATTCCACTTGTGATAATGTCAGTCACAGAACAAATATATGTTTGAAAATTTCATCTATGCTAATTTTGTGAAAAAATAACAACAAAACACTCTCCCAAAATCAAAATAAGAACAAAATCAATCCTGAGAGAACACTACTGAGTAGTCTCAATAAAACATAAGTGTTGTACTTCACAGATTTAATTAATTATATGCCATTTAAAAAGCAAAGCTTATCTACAGTTAAGATCATGGTGAGAGAATGTATTTATGTTCTTCCATGTGGAAATTTGCAGGGAAGATGGAAAATCTTTTGCTCATTTTCTCTCACAGCAGTTGACTTGGAATCATGCCCAGTATGGGTTCTCGCTTCCCGGGCCCAGAGGAGCAGATGCTGCCCTTCCCTGAGTGCTATTGCACGGGGCACCCTGGACTTACCAGGCTGGGCATCAAGGGACAAAGGCTCTGATTGAGTTCACAGGTGCTCACCACTCTGCATGACGTCGCAGTAGGTGTGCTTCAGACCCGACTTGTGGTAGAGTGTACACTTGATCAACACCCGAGGAAACCTTCTAGGGTGATTGAATTAACCACAGAATTAAAAAAGAAAAATATACAAAAATATAAGTGAGTTATATCAAAAAGATAAAAGTGACTTATATCAAGGAAAATAAACATCAAGGAAAGTCTCAGTTCCTTACATTGTTGTCTAAATTTCTTTCAGAATAACTATAAAATTTTTCAAATTTCTACATAGAAAATATTTGAAAAGGATTTAGCCAACACTGACTCATATTAATTATCATTTTTAATATTGGTGTGTTTAAGAAAAGATATAATAAGCATTGTATAAGAATATACATATATATAAAGCTTAACAAAGTAATGCTAATATATTCAAAGCAGGTTTGCAGACACAACAGAGTTGTAATCAGCACAGCAAAACACAACCGCAAAGCTTCATTTTGGTCTAGTCTTCCTTTAGAAAACAGCGGTCTCCATGTGCTAAGGGCATGAACGGCCTCTGGCAGGAGTGTGGAGATGCAGCCGATGCTGAAAAATATTTTCATGTTTAAAAAGTTGACTCACCTCCTTATTTTTCCGGAAATCAGCAATCCATATTTTTGGTGGTGGATAATCTTACTGCGCCTCATCGACATTTCCTAAAATGTGAAACAGCTTGTCATGCATGACAAATAGTACTAGGAACTAAAGGAGAATAAAACAAAGGCATTTTCACTGTGATATATTATGTCTTTTCTCAGTTTTGATAAAATACGTTATAAGCAGGAATACAGAATTGTGAGCATGCACTCAGAAGGCAAAGTACCT
>NW_004525014.1:89472-94094 GCF_000260255.1 Octodon degus
AAGAGAGAGGGCTGAAATCAAAATAGCAGTGAGACATTTACTTCTCCTCCCCTTTTTAATGGAAAATTCTTGAATCTGTTTTTGACCAAAAAAGTGTCATTGCTGTTGTTTCTTTCTTCTACATCTCTGTTTTGCTCAGCACACATGACTTTGGACATCTCCAACTGGATATACTTTTAGACACTTATTTGCACTAAGACAATCATGAAGTATATGTGAAATCCGTGAGTAAACATACGTGAATTCAAGAGCAAGGTTCAAATCAACAAAGTGTTCTTCATATTGAAACCCACATCATACAATATTTATACATACTCTAATTTCAGAAAATGTTAACATTAAAATGTTGTACATCTTCTTGTGTAATTCTGTTTATAACTGAGATGAATGACAGCAGTGATTTGGGAAATGTTTTTAAAATCAACTACCATTTGGATTTTTGATCTACCTTTGTAGCTTACAACACACATGAATTCATTGGAATTCTAAGGCTTAGTGTTGCCAAATGCCCAAGATATATGATGACTTCATGTTCACCTGTTCAGAAGATAGATGTAAAATTTTTATAACAATAACCATGAATACTGGCTATTATTAGATGTCTTGCATTCCTGTAATCTTTAAAAATAAAACATATTTTTGATTAACAACCTTTCATGTTTTTAATCTTTTTTGTTAATTTTTAGGCATAATATCTAAAAACAAAAATGTAATGAACTCACCAGTTCCTGATTCTCAGTTTAGAATAAAATTAAATAATGAATTAGAATTATGTTATAAACTGTGATATCTTAATGTTTAAAATAATCTGTAAAATGAAAATGAATAGAGAAAAGGAAACATTTTATTGATGTTTTAGTAGTTCTGTGAGTGCTTTTCTAATCAGCGGTTATGAATGTGTCTCTGTACAGTCAGAGCATATGTAATTTCTTGTATTCTATATGCTGATTTCTTATTCAATTTATAATTGCATGTCTATTCATCTGTATATCTTGCATGATTAACATGTGCACCATATTTGAGCAGTATTAAGAATCTCTTTGCAGAGTGCATTGAGTCAGAGTGATGTGAATTAAGCAATTTAAAATCTGTGTGCAGTAGGGCTTTCCAGGTGTCTTCCTATGAGCCACATTAGAGACCCACCTTTCAGTGAGCTCACAAGGAGACTCTTCCACCTGCTCCCTTGTCTTCCTCCTGGTGTTCTCAGGTTTGTACTATTCTTTTGAAAAACTAATTATTGGACCAGTGAGATAGCTCAGTGGACTAAGTGACTGCTTTTGGCAAGATCAGGGACCAGGGTTTGATCCCCAGTCCCACATGCTGCGTGCGCCCCACCACAAGGGTGTGCTGAGCCAGCAAAGGAGTTTGGAAGTGGTGGTGCACGCCTGTAATCCAAGTGCTGAGGTGCCTGAGACAGGAGGATCACTATGAGTCTGAGCTACACAGTGAGATCTGGTACCAAATAAATAAATAAATAAATGTTTCAAAATTCTTTAAAAAATGCAAAATTTAATAAACATTTAATACTCATTATGTAGTTTGGGTTCATGTCTTATTACAAAAGTCTTAATTATTTCAAATATTTATCAGCTTTTTCTAATTTTAATTTCTTTTAAAATGTGATTCTTCCTTACTTTCATTTTTATGTATCTATATGAATTCAAAAATTTGTGCTATCGATTTTTGCTGGCAAAACTGTGAATAGATCCTATGACTGTAGACAACATTTAAGATTAAGATATTCTGAAATTTTGATTAATTTACATCAATTTTTCTATATTTCATAAACTAGAAAGAATTCATATCATCTATTAAATAAGCATTATATGATCTGTTGGCTATACTAAGCGTTTACTATATCTACTTTTGCCCAATCACCTATGTGCTTTATAACTTCAGAGTTCATATCATAAAAGTTATTTCCCCGAAATAATTTAAGATATCATGCCCTCTTTCTTGATCCAGATCAATGTACTATGTAATATAAATGTGACTTTTCAAAGCCTATAAACCACGCAATAGTACATGCTCACCAGGATTTGCTTCCTTATAATTAAGGGGTAGATAGAAATTTGGTAATATAACTCACTAAACCAGTGCTCACTAAAAAATGTACATTGAGGACCAGCAAGATAGTTCAGAGGACTAAGTACCTGCTTAGGCAAGTGCAGGGACCTGGGCTCGATCCCCGGCATGCTGGTCCCACACCCTGTGCATGCTGAGCCACTGAGACTGGGCATGGTAGTGCACACCCATAGTCTCAGCGCTGGGGAGGCTGAAAACATCAGAATCACAATAAGTCCAAGCTGTGTAGTGAGACCCTGTACTAAACACATTTATTTTACAAATGTGCATGTTCATCATTCTGCGCAGTTGCTAATAGAAGACAGTGTGTTTGGCATCAGCGGCCAAATCTTCAAAAACACAAGTATAAGCTTATATACATAAAAGGAATTTGGTAATGAAAAGAATAACTTATTATGTGACAGACAGTGATGGGCCGTGTTTCCTAATTGTATGAGGAAACACTTTTTTACTACTACTGTAACATATTCAAGAATGCAATCGTTCCACATAAAGCAGTATTCACAGCTATCATCTGAATTTATTGCTGTTTTGTATCTACCCTGCTGCTCAGCGGACTTTGGATTTGGCTACTTTGGGGCAAAGAACACAGCATCTAGACTTTCCCGTCTTTCCTCTCTGATCTCCCACCATTACATTCTCTCTCCTGAAAGGAGAATTCATCGAATAGGCGGTGCAATTTCATTGTGAAGCACAGGTGAGAGTTTGTTTTCTAAACTATGAAGATTTTATTCACATGAAAGCTTTTCATGAAATATAATTTATAAGTTACATAAATACACTTCTTATTTCTTCTAATGTACCTTTAAAGAATTTTGATTTTTAATTGATAAATTCATGATTAGAATATGTTCATAATAAAATTTGCTTTCCATAGTAATTTTAGTGTGGATATTGTCATATCTTTATTTTTGTCCTGATTTTATATTTTTTCTATCCATGAAGGAAGGAACATTGATTTCAATGTGTCATAAAATTTTAATGTTGTATCAAATGATGCATAATATATTTATTTTTCTTGGTGCTGGGGTCTGAAGCAGTTCATGGAGAATAATGGGCCATCACTGTACCATTACACTATTTCCAGGCCTTATTAAACAACCTCCAAAAAAAGACTCCTTCAATAAGTTTGATCAATTTTCCCCAACTCTTTGTTAAGGACTCCTTATTGAAGGAGTCTTTCTCATAAATATTAGTTTTATACATGGCTTAGAGACATAAAGCAATTGTATAATTTTCTTGCAGTCCTTTTTTGGCTACTTTTGATTTGTTTTAGTTTTTTAAACTTTAACAATACAGAAATTCACAACAAGATAATAGAAGAGTATCAATGGTTAATAAAGTGAAAATTGTTATCTTCAAAGTACTTGCTCATGCTACAAGACACAGGCATACAAATCTGACCAAACATGGAAGCATGAGCTATTTTTTTAATGAACTAAAAGAGGTCAGCAGTATAACTATCTTATCTATCTTTTCTATTTATTTTTTCTCTTTTGCCTTCTTTTTCTCTTTTAGCCCTCTCAGTTGTTCTTTCCTTTTCCCTTCACACTACCTATGGCATAAAGAGATACTACAGTGCTTATACGTGAGAGTCAGCTTGATTTCACTAATCAGGGTGGTCTCTAGTTGCACCTATTTGCCTATAAAAATCTCACCTGTATCCTTCCTGATAGGTGAGTAATATTCCATTGTGTAAAATTGCCACATCTTTTGGATCTGTTCACCAAGACCTTTGAGTTGTTTCCAATATTTTTTGATTATTGAAATTAAAATTTATAGTATTTCTCATATTTCATTTCACATTTTTTCATTTGTCCTTCCTTTTTCTGCATAGGCTCAGGACTCCTTCCTAGTTATCCTTTGCAAGATCCTTTGAACTGCTTAACCATGGCTCCTGAAGATTCTTATTGTTACAAACATTGACTAGTATGTCCTCTCATTGTTCTGGTTCTAGTTTTCCTTTGTGCTAAGCTAGCTGTTGATGCCCACAGTTACCCTATACTTTTATTCATTGCATTTCCTTTACATTATTTCAGTTTGGTTAAGTTCTGCTGTTTCATTCCCAAGTCTGTACTCACTTCTTAATCTGAATTAACTCTACTAATGACCCTCTTATAGGATTTTATAGATCTGAGTTTGTGTGTGTGGAGACTATTACCTCAAAGCATTTTATATACAATGTTTTCTGTCTTATTTATGTTCTTACGTTAAGGAAGACCATTATTTTGAAAGTGAAAAATCAGGCAATTACTTCATTTCTTTACAAAAAAGAAATGTAGAAGCAGGAACTGTGTTGTCAAGTTGACTGTTAATTTGAATGTCATTGTATAGAGAAGTATGGCATTGAGCCAAGATTTAAAAATATTTGTATAACATCTTCTCATCCTGGATAAGGCTTGTCATGACATGCCAGTCACTGCTAAGATGTCTCTCTGGTAAGTGGATGTTAAAGAAGAAGGGGGTGGTGAATGAAAGCAAGAGACAGGAAAAGGAATATTGTGGGACTGTCCTGCTTCAAGGTTGTATATGGTGAG
>NW_004525014.1:94194-95157 GCF_000260255.1 Octodon degus
TTTCATTTGTCCTTCCTTTTTCTGCATAGGCTCAGGACTCCTTCCTAGTTATCCTTTGCAAGATCCTTTGAACTGCTTAACCATGGCTCCTGAAGGTTCTTATTGTTACAAATATTGACTAGTATGTCCTCTCATTGTTCTGGTTCTAGTTTTTCTTTGTGCTAAACTAGCTGTTGATGCCCACAGTTACCATATACTTTTATTCATTGCATTTCCTTTACATTGTTTCAGTTTGGGTAAGTTCTGCTGTTTCATTCCCAAGTCTGTACTCACTTCTTAATCTGAAGTAACTCTACTAAAAACCTTCTTATAGGTTTTTATAGATCTGAGTTTGTGTGTGTGGAGATTATTCCCTCAAAGCATTTTATATACAATGTTTTTTCTGTCTTATTTCTGTTCTTAAGTTAAGGAAGACCATTATTTTGAAAGTGAAAAATCAGGCAATTCCTTCATTTTTTACATAAAAGAAATGTAGAAGCAGGAACTGTGTTGTTAAGTTGACTGTTAATTTGAATGTCATTGTATAGAGAAGTATGGCATTGAGCCAAGATTTAAAAATATTTGTATATGGTTTTCTCATCCTGGATAAAGTGAAATAATACCGCAAATTCATGGGGATCTAACCACAAAACAGATATTAATGATCTTGCCCAGTATCTAATAAGCAGCATAAACACGCACATTGTTATTTTTGCAAAGGAGGAAATTTTCCTCAGTTGTCTTAGGGTCTGTCTGGGTATACAAATAGAATAACAAACGCAAGAGAGCTATAGAGTGTATGGAAATTTACTGCATAAATTTTGCTTGATAATGGGTTACAAAAATGTGAAGGCTAAAGCAGTTTCCATTCAACTGATTTCAGAGTATTTTTAATTGATACAAAGAAATATTGCAATTTGATCATTTTAGTCAGTCTTGTCTGCCTGCTGTCTCCTTTCTTACCCTTTCTTTCCCTGATCACCT
>NW_004525014.1:95257-96552 GCF_000260255.1 Octodon degus
CCTGGGCTAGGACTGGATCTGGGGGTTCCCGGAAGTCGGCAGAAATTCCTACTGGGCGGGAGGGGTGGGGGGTGTCCCGAGGGGGTGGGAGAGGGTCCAGCCCATGCTGCGCCTGGGCTGGGACTGGTCCTGCCAGCGCAGGGTAGCAGGAAGCTCTCCACACACTCACCGGACCTGGGCTAGTACTGGGTTTGGGGGTTCCTGGAAGTCAGCAGAAATTCCTACTCACATGTTGGTTTTAATAAAGGAACTAGCTTTTTTTCTTGCCCGAGGACTTCTCAGAGGTCTTGCTACATGTATATCCCTAGTGGCAGGCAAGGAAACACTGTCGCCATTTGTTTATCAATAAATCTTTGAAAAAAAATAAAGAAGCAAGAGCCTTCCAAAAAAAAATGAAATAATACCACAAATTGATGGGGATCTAACCACAAAACAGATATTAATGATCTTGCCTGGTATCTAGTAAGCAGCATAAACATGTACATTGTTATTTTTGCAAAGGAGGAAATTTTCCTCAGTTGTTTTAGGGTCTGGCTGGGTATGCAAATGGAATAACAAACACAAGAGAGCTATAGAGAGTATGCAATTTTACTGAATAAAGTTTGCTTGATAATAGGTTACAAAAATGTGAAGGCTAAAGCAGATTCCATTCAATTGATTTCAGAGTATTTTTAATTGATACAAAGAATTATTGCAATTTGATCATTTTAGTCAGTCTTGCCCGCCTGCTATCTCCTTTCTTACCCTTCCTTTCCCTGATTACCTGTCCCCTTACCAAAAAATTCTTCCTAATTCTCCCTTATTCTCTCTCTCTCTCTCTCTCTCTCTCTCTCTCTCTCTCTCTCTCTCTGTTGTCTTCTTCATACGCTTTATTTTCCTTTTTGTATTTTAGAGAAGAGGGTACCGGGTGTTCCGAGTCTCACTACTAGATCAGACTCGTAGTGATCCTCTGGTTTACAGCCTCCCAAGAGCTGGGATTACAGTTGTGCACCACCATGCCCACCCTCAGTTGCTGTCTCAGCACCTTTGGGCGCGGGGCTGGCAGGGCAAGCCAGGCTTGCTATATACTTTAGGCCACTGTACATTATCCTTTTATTCCAGATTCCCGAGTGCTCCCATTACGGACTTCTGACGTCTGTCCTGGCTCCTACCTCTGGATATGATCTCTCATCTGGGGGAACGGTATTTTAGAAAACCTCAGGCTGTCTGGGAACTCACTCTAGAGCAGGCTGGTCTCAAACCCCAGTTTTCCTTCTGCCCAGCCGCCCATGAGCCGAGTCTGCAGAAGTGCTCCA
>NW_004525014.1:97747-99677 GCF_000260255.1 Octodon degus
ACCCAACAGGACCACCCCATGAACTAAGGACCCTGCCACTTCTTCCTCTCCACCCTTCTCCTGTTTCTGCAGTTTTCAAGCTTAAATACTGATCCTTGTTAATGCTCGGCGAACCTCTTTGCACCTTGCATAGAGACCGCCGCTGGGTACCAGCTAAAATAAAGCGCTTCTTTTAACTTTTGGACTTGCCTCGTTGTCATCTGATTTGTGAGCTACAACACATTTCACTGCTCATTCCAAGGTTTATGTTAACATCTTGGCTGTTTATGGTTTTTGTTGTTGTTTTTACATTATTTTTGTGTGTATTTAGTCTACAGAGTCTCCCTACACAGATCGGACTCGTAGTGATCCTCCTGTTTCCAGCCTCCCAAGTGCTGGGATTCCAGGCGTGCGCCGCCACACCCAGTCTCAAAGCTCTTCTTAGCGTGCCCCGGGGGCAAGGCCAGCACTGCAGGTTCTGGGGATTGAACCCTGGTTGATGCGCCTGGCTAAGCTGGCTAGTTAGGTTTCTTAGCTTTTTTTTTTTTTCTCTTTTACAATATTAAAACCAAGAACAATAAAGTAATGCTACATGCTATGAATCTGGCCTATCACGCAGTCAGCCCCACAGCCTGGCCGGAGTGCAGAGTCTGGCCCCGGCTGCGTGGGAGGCCAGCATTTGCGTGCCGTGCCCAACGCACGGGGCTCCTCAGTGAGAAGCTCATACAGTCGGGATGGCAGAACACAGCTGGTAATAGAATTGGGATAAGATACTGAACGTGTAGTGATTTGCTAATTGTGCAAACAAAGCTCACACTCAAATTAAGTTTTTTTCTTGCAAAAGTGAATAAAACAAAGGAAACTACTATTTTGAAACAAAATGCTAGAAAGTCTTGTGCTAACTTATTTTGTTCTTCTGCTCTTGCATTTTTGCTCTTGCTGTCTTGCTGTCCTCTGCTGCCATGATCTGCTGCCCTCTGCCTTGTGACACTGTGCCTTGGAGCTAGCGGATTAAGGACTGAAGCCTCCCCGAACTGTGAACTAAATAAACGTTCCTTATTTAAAGAACAAAATAAAAGAAAAGTAAATTTCTAGGTGTTCTCTCTCTCTCTCTCTCTCTCTCTCTCTCTCTCTCTCTCTCTCTCTCTTTCTGGCAGAGCAGGAATTAAACTCAGGCCATTGTGCTTCCCAGGGAAGCCCTTATTCTACTGAGCTGTCTCCCAGGCCCCATGTCTTTTCTTTTGGCTAATAGGCATGCAGCATTTCTGTGGCCAATTCACACATTTAAGTACAAAACACTTCCAAAGAAAGTTAGTGTTCTGCAGTTCATGGTGCTGGTGTAAAGTAACTATGGCACATGAAAGTTCGGTCCCAGCTTCCTTGTCAGGAAACAATCCCAGCCCACTACCTGCCATAAAAACAATTCCCAGCAGGGTTACATAACCTTGGGTCAGTTTAGAACAGACATAAATGAAGTTCTGCAAAAACATGGGGTACCGCAAGACCAAAGGAAGTGGCAATGTCCTAAATGTTGGGCTTGTAAGAGAAAAGAAAAAATCTTGAGGTCATTAAATTCTTGATCTCATTTCCTTGGAGTGGGGCCAAGACATCTCCCTGGAAATTGATCCCTGAGGAAGACCAAATGCTATAGTGTTCAGAATGCACATTATATGAGGTGCCTGGATTTACCAGGCTCGTAGGAAAAGCTAAAGTGGTCCGCTTCATTCAGAATTTGTCCTCGAATCCCTTTCAGAGAAAGCTTACTGGTAAAGTTTTCATGGAATCAAGACATTACAGAAATTCTAGGGCAACACAGATTTCCTCAGAGTTAAAAAAAAATGAAAGCCATAGAACATAAAAATAAATTATATCTGTAGAACTAAATAGATTGTTGTAATTTTCATCCCACTTATATGATTATATTTCATTTCTGAAGCTGTTTTCTTGTTGC
>NW_004525014.1:100398-100923 GCF_000260255.1 Octodon degus
AAAAATAAAAGGAAAAAAATAAAGAAGAAAAAGAAGTTTGTAGTGAATGATGAAATCAAAGTATTGAAAGAATGTAAGAGTGTACGAGTGCTGAAAGTGTAATGGTTTGAGGGAATTAGATTATGAACTGGCAACTTAAAAAATACATTCTTAGCAGAGCTGAAGATTCATACTGCCTTTTGCTGCCTCAAAAGATGGTAAGGAGCACTTATGTTGGTGGAAAAAAAAGGGCTATGGAATGCACAAGGGAGAGAGGGCTACCTCGAGACCTGAAGACTGTGCGTCCCCTGCTTCGATTCTGCAAGGCCTATATGTCCAGGTGACTCCAAGCTCCAGTCCTCCCCCGATAGACCTGGGAGCTCATCTGGGTATCGTGTCCAGACAGTCATGAGAGTCTTAAGGTAGACAGTGTCCGTGCTCTGTACAGGCATTTGATTGGAGGAGAGAAAAAGAATTTCTGCTCTCCGTGAGAAGTTGTAGAAGCAGTTTGTTTTCAAAAATCCAAAAGTCTCAGAGATTTATTTT
>NW_004525014.1:102522-103577 GCF_000260255.1 Octodon degus
GGTTGACCACTTGTGCCCTCCCTCCCCACCTCCTTCCTGGAGAACTCTTTAGTCTCATTCTGAAAGTAACTCAACTTTTTTTAGTGCTGTTAATCTGCCCTTCACTTATTAAATAGTGTCTTAGACATATTGGAGCATATGCTCTCACGTGTTCATCCTTAATTTTTAATAATAAATGAAATGTTGAGTCTCATAGGTAAGTACCTGTAAGTTTAAAGGTTTTTATAATGTGAGAAAATTTTCATAATTTTTAAAGTACATAAATATAGTATTTCCATAAACTTAAGTTTTATGGAACTTTATAATGAAAAAGCACATCATCTCCTTCCGTGTGTCTGTATAGAATGAGCAGCTGGGGCTATGACTTAAGAATCATGATTACAGCATTCAGATGCTAGATCTGAAAGCTCTGCTCATGTATGACCCACACAAGTTTCATGAAATAATAAAGTCCATCACGCCCATCTTCAAGGGAGATATAATCCCTCCATGTCCTCTGATCAGGTCATGGGTATAGCTCTTTAGGACAATCCATCGGTGCTGTCCGAAATCACCAGAATCCTTGGATTCCTGTAATATCTCAAAGTAATGCAGACTCGTGTTTCTGAATAGTATGCCTTTACTTTTACAAACCTTTTATTCAAATTAATTGACAAAGAGTAAAATTCCTAAAAGATGACCCAGACTTTCCTTTTATTGCTCCTTTCATGCCTGCCTTCCCGGACGGCTGTTTGGGCATTTATCTGGGCCTATTTACCATAATTCCTATAATTCTCTGTATGATGTTTGTTCTTTCTCCACTTTAGCATTTCATATCGAGTCCTGTCAGGGTAGCTAGAACCTGTGAGAGTCACACGTGTTCCACATATGAGCAAAACTAAAAATCTTCTCTCGAGCCTTGAAGCTGAAATGTGAATTTTCCAATTTCAAAACCTGTGTGCAGGAACGCCTTTCAGGTGTCCTCTGGGAGAGCCCCGCCTTCCTGTGATGTGACAAGGTTCCTCTGATGGTTCCTTCCTTGTGTTTTTCCTGCTGTCTTCAGTTTTCTAACACTC
>NW_004525014.1:103812-106236 GCF_000260255.1 Octodon degus
CATGTGATTGCTTAAATTATTTCCTTTTTGATTTTACATTAATTTATGTGAAATTACATTTGATATTTTAGGTGTCTAAAGTAAAATGCAGCATCCATATTTTAAGAATTTCGGCATGTCAGAGTTCTTATAATTCAAAACTTTTAAGGATTTCTTTCAAATGTTGTAAAATGTACTAAGTTGCTCATGATCAGGGATGAATTTACTCATTATTGTACATGAGTATCATAACTTATCATTTATTGTTGCTTTTGTGCCTATATTTTTAGGATCTATGTTTGTACATATTGCTGGGTATTTGCCTTTTAAATTAAAACTAATTATTTAGTTAATATTTAATAGTCAGCATATTAAACATTATTTAGGGTCATCTCTCATTAATTAATCTTTCAATAATTTCATCATTGTCAGCTGATCTCTGTCCTCAGAGATTATCTATCTGTGATTTTTCCTTTCATTCATTTTGTGTATGTGCCTGAGTTAGAAAATTGACACTATCCATTTGTTACTGGCAAGCTTGTCAATAGCATGTGTGACCGTAGCCAGTATATAACTTGAAGAAATGCTTACATTTTGATTAAATTAGGCTATTTTCCCTCATTGCAATGGTTAGAATCATTCCTATCATTTTTCTAAAATGTATGTGCTATGGGGTCTCATTCCATTGCTAGGACTCACAGGGATCCTCTTGTGTTCAGCCTCCTCAGCGCTGGGATTCCAGGCTTGAGCCACCACGCCCAGGCTCAGGACTTTGAGCTTGCCAGGGGGGCACTTAAGCCTCCCCCTTTTCATTTACATTCCCCTCCAGTCTCTTCCTAATTACTTCTCCTTTCATTCCTTCTTTCCTGTCTTCTTTTATTCTTGTACATGAATATTTTCCAAAAGGCCTCTCCATCCCTGTCTACACTACCTTATCTTGTCCCCATTCCTGTTCCTAAATTAGCAGAATAGTGGAGAATTTAGGCAGAAATTATAAATTACATGTTGGTTTATGATTTGCTGTTTAGTTTTGACACTTCAAGGTTAAGAATTACAACAGGAGGAAAAGTTCAGCAATAGGACTTAATCCTAACTCTAAAACAGGCCCTAAATAAAGTCTTTCAATTTTCAGTTTTATTGTTCTATTTTGATTTCTTATTATTTTTTAAGGCAACAACTTATGCAAATGTGTGTGTGTGTGTGTGTGTGTGTGTGTGTGTGTGTGTGTGTGTGCAGGCATATTCTCACTGCTCATCCCAAACTTTTTCTTAGTACCCAGTCTGGTTATCCTTTGGGGGTTCTTCCTTCATTTTAAAATATAAAAATTAAGAACAGCAAAATAATACCACACTTTATGAACGCGTCCTGTCATGAGGGCAGACCCACAGCCCCTGCAGACTGTAGAATCTGCCCTCTTGCTATAGGGAGGCCGGCGTTTGCCTGCTCCGCATGGCCAGCACTCAGCTCTTTTCTGAAGCCCAAGAACCACAGCCGGCATGATGCACGGGCCCTGCTCAGTGAGGAGCTCACACAACCACGCACAGCACAATATAGTTGGTCACAGAATTGGGATGAGGGATGCTGGGGAAAATGGCTCAGTAGAATAAGCACTTCCTGGCAAGTGGAAGGGCCTGAGTTCAACACCCGGTACTGCCAATAAAAAAAAGGAGGAATTGGAATAAGATAATCAATGTGTGGTGTTTTGATAATCATGCAAATCAAATGCACACTCCAAATTAGTTTTTTTCTTTTCCTCACAAAATGAATTAAACCAGGTGATGGGGAAATACCTCAGTAGAAAATGTGCTTACCTGGCAAACGCCTGGTCCTGGCTGAGTTCAATCCCTGGCCTCACAAAAATAATTAAAGCAAAGGGAATTGCTAATATGTAAAGGAAATGCCAAGTTTTGCACTGCCTTATTTTTCTCTTTCAATTTCAAGATTTTCTATTTTGTCTAATGTGTGTGCATCATTTATTTGGCCAGGTTACACACTTCAGCATAAAACACTTCCATATAACTAAAAATATAACTTTTGCTATGTGATAAAGTCAGTTAATCCCCTCAGGATTTAATCTGGAACTATGTACAGCACCTTTTGGATCTTTTGTCAGGAAAGCCATCTGGATGAGTCACGGCCATTGCTTGACTAATTTGCTCTCTGTGAAAGCCTGAGAGAATTTTTTCTCTCTAGGTGACTTTCCTTAGGCACACTATATATCGTCGATCACTTTCCTTCGTCACTCCATCATCTTCTTGAGCAGAAAATTTGGGATACCATTTTAACTTGGTCTTAACCATCCAGCAGAGAAATGTAACCACAAGGTGTAAAAATTAAAGCTATATTAATATGCTGAGCTGTATAAGACTCAAGTCCACAACTTTGGACAAGTGCCAATTATGCTGGTAGCTCACCACTATTACGGACTACTGAACTATATTGGGC
>NW_004525014.1:107121-108812 GCF_000260255.1 Octodon degus
AAAGGACTAGAAAAACAAAATGCTCCAGGATTTTACTGCTACAATTTTGAATATGGTTTGATTTCTAAATATCTGTGTTAAAAATATGTAATTGTCTTTTTACCATTGTATATGGATTTCAGTACTAGAATATCCATGGTTGTAGGAAAATAGCAGTTTCATTTTATGTCTAAGGTATGTGATAGTCAGACAGACAGTGATGTTAAGCTTCACTGCCTCTCTTATAGGACGATAATATCAGTAAGCTTCTCTTCTGGATATTTAACAACTAAAGCTTGCAGACCAAAAGTTAGACAGATAGATGGGGTAAAAGGATAGCCAATATTTTGGCCCTAGCTCTCCAAATTTGGTGAGGACTCAGGACATCAGGACATAAGAGATCCAGTGCTGTAACATCCTGTAGCTCAGGATGGTGAGTCTCAGTAAATTTACTGTCTCAAAATTTTATGGGACAACAGTGTAAAGTGATAGATATGTATAGTGTGCCTAAGGAGAGTCTCCAAGACAGAAAGCATTCTCTCAGACTTTCCCAGAGAGCACATTGGTCAAGCAATGGCCGTGACTCATCCAGATGGCTGACACTGAAAAAGATCCGCAAGGTGCTGTCCATGGTTCCAGAATAAATACTGAAGGGATTTGATTGACCTTATTAGATAGTAAAAGTTACATTTTTAGTTATATAGGTGTTGCGTTAGCTTGGTCTTAACCATCCAGAAGAAAAATATAATCATGAGGCATAAAAAGGAAAGCTATATTAATATGCTGAACTGTAAAAGGCTCAAGTCAACAACTTTGGACAATTGCCAGCTGTCTTGGTAACTCACTACTCTTATGTACTGCTGGACTATATTGACTTATTTTGCTGAATTCAAGATGCTACAATATTTGAACTGGCATCGAGAATGAAAAGGTCCTTTAAATACTTCTCCAGATACAGCTTCTCTAACAGCAATTGAAAACCCATCTCTGACAAAACAAAACCAAAAAAGAGGGATATAAAAGACCATTTTGTCATGACAAATATTATATTTGTATATACAAGATAGTTATGATATACAGCTACCTTCTCTTAGTTCAATGAGAAGAATATTGTTCAGAGAAGACAATATGTCTATATTTCGTCCTTTGAATAACTGCTAAGAAGACTCCAATATGCAATGTATACATTATTGTAACCATCCTACTAACTTGTTTTGAAACCATTTCATTGTTGTTTTATCCTTTTTCTCGTTAAAATAAAAAAATTTAAAAAAAAAAACACTTCTGAGTGAAACTTTTAATGTTCTGTCCTTCCTGTTGCTGGTATAGAGTAAATGTGACAGAGGAACTGTCTTCTCCAGCTTGCTAGTCAAAAGACAATCCCAGCTCATCACTGAATGGAAACACTATTCACAGCAAATTTGTATAACTATGTGTCAATTTAAAAAGGAAATAAATAGACTGCTGCGATAGCTTAGTGAACTAAAATACCTTTTTAGAGGACTACAAGGACCACGGTTCAATCCCTGACACCATAGGCAGCGCCAGCTCCGCCCCCAGTGCAGGCTGAGCTGGCCAAAGTCCGAGCTTGTGGAACATGCCTAAAACTCCAGCACTGAGGAGGCTGGAAACAGCAGGATCAGTATGAGTCTGACCTTCTCACTGAGGCCCTATAACAACCAAATGCATTAAATAAATAAATAAATAACTTC
>NW_004525014.1:109938-110996 GCF_000260255.1 Octodon degus
TTCTTTCCAGAGGGTTATGGCATTTTTCAGATAGAGAGCATCAGTGCTCTGTGCAGGCTGCAGGAAGGGAAAGGACATGCCTCACCTAAGACTCAGAGAGAAAATTAATAGCTAAAGAAAGCCATTCAAAGCAAAGAAGAGAGAAAAATACATTAAAATGACTTTTATCAGAGTCAATTATACATCTTCATTGAGAAGCACTGAGATGAATTTTGATCAGGGACATGATGTCCCCAGTCTCTTCTCTGGAGTCAAACAATCAGAGTCAACAAGAAGCAACAATTTAACATAAGTGATTTCCTTGTCCTGGCACTAAAGTAAAGAATGTGAAGAAGACTCCTTATGGCATAGGAGCCATAAGAAAATGGAAAATTTCTAGAAAATTGAATATGCTATTAGTGAAAGGGAATTAGAATAGTAGTGAATTTCATGGTAAAAACAGTATGTAACCCTTTAACATATCAAAAACAAATGACCTTTTCTAACCATACATATACATGGAAATAATATTCTATCCCTTTTCTTTATAATAAATTTAGAAATCTCTAGATACATTAAAGAAAACAATGAGAAACTCATTTTGGTAATAAGAAAATCTTAAATCTGATTAATCAATAGATAAGTGAAATGGACAACATGGGTACCTAGAACTCCACAGATGTGCCTAATTTCGTATTACTGGGGCTGGCTGACTCTGCAGAGACACAGCTGGTCCTCTTCCTGCTCTTCCTCCTCATCTACCTGGTCGCGGTGCTGGGGAATGCAGGGATGATCCTGCTCATCCGCCTGGACCCCCAGCTGCACACCCCATGTGGTTTTTCCTCACTCACCTGTCCTTTCTCGACCTCTGCTACTCCAGTGTCATCACCCCTAGAACCTTACAGGACTTAGTGTCCTCCACCAAGACCATCTCATTCCAGGGCTGCTTGACTCAGCTATACTTTTTCATGTGCTTTGCTGCTGCTGAGTGCTTTCTCCTCTCCTCCATGGCCTATGACCACTATGTGGCTATCTGCAATCCTCTACGCTATCCAGTCCTTATGTCCCCAAGACTGTGC
>NW_004525014.1:112611-113702 GCF_000260255.1 Octodon degus
GCTCTGTGTGGACACACACTAGTTCCCTGCAATCATAAGGTTCAGCATGCACATCTGCAAGGGGAGATAAGATCCTCCCGTGTCCTCTGATCAGCCCCAGTTATAACCCTCTCAGATAAACCCTTACTGCTGCCCGTTATCACCAGGAGTCTTGGATTCCTAGTCTCCATAGTTCTCAGTAGTACTGCTTTACTTTTAGAAATCTTTTATTCAATTTAATTTACAAGCAGTGGGGCTGGGAAATAGCTCAGTAGAATAAAGGCTTGCCTGACAAGTGCAGGGTCTTGAGTTCATTCCCCAGTACTCAAAAAAAAAAATTACAAACAGTGAAACAGCTAAAAAATAAAATCATTTTTATTATTGACAGCATTTCCAGTTGTTGACAGCTTCCTGTGTGCCTTGCTGGGTGGGAGGTTATGCATTTACTATGTATATTCACCACAGTTCCTGTAATTCCCTGTATGATTTTATTCTTTATTCATTATAATGTTTAACATTGAATCATCTCTGGGTAGTTAAAACCTGTAAGATTCACATGTATTCTGTATATGGTAGAATTGCAAATCTCATTATATAGTTTTGAAGCTGAAATGTGAACGTACCAATTTAAAACTCTGTGTGCAGGAGCACCTGTCAGGTGTGCTCCTGCGAGCCACGTTAGAGACCAGGCTTTCTGGGATGTGAGAAGCGTCCTCAGGCAGCCGCTCCCTTGCCTTTCTCCTGATGTCTTCAGGCTTGTAGTGCTCTTTAAAAATAAACCACTTTTCTCATAATTGTGATGTTTTTAAAAACATTCAATAAAAATATTGAAATTAAAGAATTAACCATGGATTTTGAACCTGGAGCATTCCATAAGCTTTATTGCAAAAAAGAAAAAAATGTCTTTTTTTTTTTAAACATTTTCTTCATACCTTCCATGATTGCATTTTGAAATTTCTCTTTGCTCTTTCAAGGCTATTTTATAATCATAGTTTCACTTGTTAGAAAACTTTGTATGTAAAGTGGCATTATAATTATGAAATTGATTGCTTTACTTGCCAGATGGAATTCCTTAAATTATTTTTTCATTTTACATTAATTTTGTAAGATTA
>NW_004525014.1:114622-116091 GCF_000260255.1 Octodon degus
TAACAGCCAAAATGCCCAACATTTGAGGAATGGATGAAAACCATGTGGTATTTTAACGTAATAGAGTACTACTCAGCTATAAAGAAAGACAAACTCAAAAGCTTTATAGGTAAGTGGATGCAACTAGAGGTTATACTCATAAGTGAAATAAGCCAGACCCACATGCGTAAATATTGTATTGTCTCCTAGTGTAAGAACCTGAAAGAGGGCTTGCCAAATAGTTCAGCAGATTAAAGCACCTGCACACAGACTCAAGGACCAGGATTCCATATCTGGGCCTGCTGTGCCAGTGCTGCGCAAGATGGCAATTGCAATTGAGATTGGGCATGGTGGCATGCACGGATAATCCCAGCTCTTGGGAAGCTGTAAACAGGCAGATCAGTACAAGACCAATCTAGTAGTGAGGTAAGGCCCTGAAAACCCTGTAGACGCTGTCCTTTAAAAGAAAAAAACAAAACAAAACAAAACAAAAAGAACCTGAAAGAATACGTAAAACCAGAAAGGTAGAATAGATATTGTAAAATACAAAGAAACTGAACTTAAGGATTAAATAATGAAGAGCAGAGAAATGAGAACAAAATAGGACAAAAAGGATGGAGGGAGAAAACATGCAAGGATTTAGACAGGATGGCTAAGATGATTGTACTCATAATTTCCATTTATATTTTTTGAAAAAAATTAATGTTTAAAATTAAGTTGTTATTTATTGTTGCTTTTGTACCTACATATTATGTGATCTACTTTGTTTATATTCCTGGCTGTTTTGCTTTAAATTAACATTAACATTTAATGAATATTAATATTCAAAATATTAATCATTGTTTAGGGTCAACTTTCATTACATAAGCTCTCCATTTCATAATTATCAGCTTATCTCTGTCTTCAGTTATCTTTGTTTCTTGTTTGTTTGTTTTAAAAAGACACATTTATTCAGCGTCATGATCAGACTATTACATTTAGCAATCAACAGCATGGGTGCAAATAAAAGTCTACATTAAAACCCTTTGTTGAAATGCTTTACACTTTCCACAGGACAGAAACTAAAATAACTTGTTATACAATTCGTCACACATACAGTCCTCAAGATTTTGCCCATACACATGAGCATTGTCCAAAACATGTCTACTTTACAACAGCAAGGCCCTGCCACCACTGTGCTTGGCTGAGCTCACAAATCTGTTGTAACCTGTAGCTTCCCTGTCACTTCTCTGGCTCTCCTCTCCTGCTAAGCTTTGTTTCCTAGAAGTGTTTAACATCTTCTGCCACTGCCATAGCTACTGCTGCTGCTGGAGCCACCTTAGCCACCTGGATTTCAGGGTTTGGTAAAATATTGGCCTCCACCTCCATAAGCCCTAGAGCTTCTGCCTCCAAAGTTTCCTCCCTTCATGGATCCAAAATTTGAAGACTGACTGTTGTAACTGCCAAATTCATTATAGCCTTCACCACCTCCATAATTGCTTCCATCATTA
>NW_004525014.1:117211-134018 GCF_000260255.1 Octodon degus
TCTTTCTTTCTTTCTTTCTTTCTCTCTTATTTTTCTTTGATACCAGGCCTTCCTACACAGCTAGGACTCATAGAGAACCTCCTGTCTCTGTCACTGCAGCGCTGAGATTGCAGGTGTGCACAACCACACCTTGTTTCGGGGGCCAGAAAGGAGTCCTCAAGTTTGGGGAACGTGGCATGTGCTACCAAGAATCAAACACGGTTCCTTGCATTTGCCAGGCTGGTGCTTATGCCACTGACCTATATTCTCAGCCCCTTTCATTCATTTTTATGCATCTGAGTCAGAAAATTTATACAGTCAGTTTTTGTTGATAAATTTTTCAATAGGATCTGTGATTTTGTAGAGAATATTTAACTTGAAGAAATTTTTACATTTGCATTCAATTAGGCCGTATTGCTTTCTTTATTACAACGGTCAGAAGCATTCCTATCATGTCATTATATATGCATGACATAATCCATTTGCCAAAAAAGTCAAAGCTACTTATTTTTCACCCAGCATTTATTTATTTATTTATTCTTATATTTTTTAGGGGAGGGTCTACAGGGTGTTCCGCTTTGGACTCCTAGTGATAAGCCTGTTTACAGTTTCCCAAGTGCCGAGATTGCAGGCACACATCACCAAGCCCAGTCCCAATCACCATCTCCATGCACCCTGGAGGTGGGGCCTGCATGATAGATTGAAACCACAGCCCCTTTGCCTGCTTGCAGGCGCTTTCATCCACTGAGCTGCTTGGCCAGCTGTCACCCAGCATTTATTTCTTATAGTACTCCTCCGTTCGTGTTCTGGAAGTCTAAGTGCCAGTCGTGTCTTCTCCCACAAGTGATGGACAGGCCATCCTATCTGCTGCCTATCATGCTAGTGTGAAGGATGGGTGAAACTTTCTTTTACAAACTATAAAGTCTTTATCACTGCTTTTCATAAAATAATTTAAATTAAAAAGTACATAAACCAAGATAGGCAGTGTTTAAAAAAAATGAAGTGAGGAGTATTTCACAGGCATCATATAAATGTGTGCTCAGTGTGGCTGGGAACTTCCCCTTATCCCACGCTGGTGAGAGAACAATCACTGCATATTCTGAGAGCCGACGTGGCTGCCAGAGAGACAGAACCTGAGGAGGGGACCTGAGTGGGGCTGGCGAGTGGGGAGGGAAGCAGTTGTCCCCAGGGTTTCCCTCTGCGAGGAGAGAAGTGGTCTTGGGGCATCAGTCAGTTTGAAGCTCTCTCTCTGCTGCCGAAGGAGAGCAAGCTGGGCTAGGATGCAGACATTACAGTCACTCACAAGCATCTGCAGTAACTTCTGTGCACTGGTAGGTGAAGTATGGGAACCGAGCACCCCCATGTTTTCAGATATTCAAGATGCAGCAGCACCTTCACACACACACACACACACACACACACACACACACACACACACACATTTGAAATCAATGAATTAAGCAAAACACCCTAACACCCTAGAGCCTGGTTTCATTGATAGCAAATGCCACTGGGAATTCTCAGCAGCACAGGACAGACAGCAGGAAGCCCAGCTTCTGCTGAGGGCATTCAGCCCACTGGCAGGAAACAGCTAAAGAAAAAAGAGCACTGCACAAAAAGGCAGGAGGCTTTGAACACTGCTGCGGGCAGACTGCTCAGGCCTACAAAGGAATCTGAGGCCAGCTGTAAGGCTGCAGAGAGGAGTGGGAAGCTGGGCCAGGGACTCCTTGTCTGTGTTAAAACACGGGTACCTCAGGCTCCGTTCTCTCCGCAGAAGCATTCAGGGTAAGGAGGGCAGTGCGCAGTCCTCAGGAGCCAATATCCAGGTGCATGGCTGGGAATTTAAGTCGCTGGAACAATGGTTAGCTCCTTCCCACAACACAGGCAGACACTGAGTTCCCCTCACCATCATTCCAGAGAGCAGAGGACAGCGAGGCAGGTGTGGTCCGTGTCAAACTTGGCAAACCTGGCAGGGGATTGATGTCACCAAGAAGGGGCCGAGTGCAGCCTCCAGACTGCCAAACAGGCATTCCCCAATTGCACAGGGATTGAAAGGACACAAGAAAAGAGGCAGAAAGATTTCATATTCCTCCTCTTAATAGGCCCAGCTACACAGGAGAATTCTAGAGGAATTCTGGTCTCCTGCAGATTCCCCACTGCAGGAACAGTATCTGCTATTTTGTGAACAGTCAAGCCCTCATGGTTGCTCCTGCGCTGTCCCAGCTGGTCTGTGTAGGTCTTCCCATTCCAGGGTGATGCACCCATCTCTCTAACACCTAGCAAACACCTGCCTGTGAGGTTTTCACTGGACTCCCTCTCCCCATTTTTCCCCCTTTTCATTTAGCTTCCCATCCACTCTGTTCCTCAGGCCTCCTCTTCCATACCTGCTTAGCACCCACTGCTGCCCTCTTTTTTATTCTCACTGAGACCACTGCATCCCAGCCAATCCCACCTGATCTCACCTTATTCCTCATTCTGAATTAGCAGGAGAGTTGGAGAAGTTTGACACATAGTATAAATTGTATGTTGTTTTATGATTTGCTCTTTAGTTTTGGCACTGCAGTTGGATGAATTGATTCATGCCCCGACTGGTGACTGGTTTAGAGTGTCTCAGAGTTGGGGTCTGCAAGGCATGGGGGCTCAGCGATGGAACCCTGGTCCCTGCACTTGCTAAAGCAGGTGCTAAGTCTCATTGTTCCTTTTAAGACATCTTATGAGAGTATAAGTACACAACAGGTATAACCCCAGTGCTCATTCCAAACTTTATGTTACCATCCAGACTTGTTAAGTATGTGGGCTTCTTCTTGTTACAATATAAAAATCACGATAATAAAATAATAATAAATTTTATGAATCTGGCTTCTTATGGAGGCAGCTTCATTGATAAGCCAGACTGGAGTTTCTCCCCATGGCTGCAAGGGAGGTCAGGGTTGGCCTGCTCCACCCTGCCAGCACTCAGCTCCCATAGAGAATCCCGGGAGCCACAGCCTGGGTAATGCCTGGGTGCTGCTCCATGAGGAGTTCTCAGAGCCAGGGTGGCAGAGGGCAG
Organism: Octodon degus; assembly: GCF_000260255.1. NCBI lineage: Eukaryota > Metazoa > Chordata > Mammalia > Rodentia > Octodontidae > Octodon > Octodon degus. Next base: position 120,240 of record NW_004525014.1, read on the forward strand.
CTGGTCAGAGAACTGGGAGGAGACACTGAATGCCTGGTGCTTCGGTAAATATACAAACAAGATTCACACTCCAAATTAATTTTTGCTTTTTGTTTTTGTTCTTGTTTTTCTCATAGAAGGAATTAAAGCAAAGGAAATTACTGATATGTAAAAATAATGAAAGAAGTTTTGCACTACTTTATTTTCCTGCTTCAATTTCAATGTTTTCAAATCAGTATGCTTCATTTCTTTCTTTCTTCTTATTTTTTTTTTCTGTATTTTAGGGAAATGTCTACAGTGTGTTCAGAGTCACACTACTAGATCGAACTTGTAGTGACCCATCTGTTTAGAGCCTCCCAAGTGCTGGGATTACAGGTCCGCACCACCATGCCCAGTCTCAATTGCCATCTCAGCATGCCCCAGGGGCAGAACCACCACAGCAGGCCCAGGCACTGGACCCCCGACCCCTGGGTCTGCTTGCAGGCACTTTAATCCGCTCAGCTATTTGGCCCACCCTGGTATGCTTCATTTCTATGGCCATCTCACACTGCAAGTATAAAACCCTTCCAAGTGCACTGTTCAGTGTTTCTTCCTTCATGGTTCCAGGGGTAAAGTAACTCGGGTGCTGGAAACGTCTCCTCCAGTTTCTTACCAAAAACCATAGCTCATAGCCTGAACATAAACACTATTTGCAGCATGTTTACATAACTACGTGTCAATTTAAGAAGGAAATAAATGAATGTCAGGAGAACTTGGAGTATCACAAGTGCAAGCAAAGTGATTGTGCTCTAAATGTTGGACTTCTAAAAGAAAAGACAACATCTCTCTTTTTTTTCTTTTTTAATTTTTGGCATCCTAAGTATTCGTTGAATTTGTTGTTTTTTTAAGATTTATTCATTTTAGGGCCAGGGAGATGGCTCAGTGGAATAAGCATGTCCCTGGCAAGCACAAGGACCTGAGTTCAATCCCCGGTTCCATAAAAAAAAAAAAAAAAAAAAAAAAAAAAAAAAAAAAAAAAAAGAAAAAAAATGATTTATTCATTTTAAAGAGAAAAAAAGATAAAATAGAAATTTAACAGTCTCAAAACAGGTTAGTGGTATAGTTACAATAATTAATACATTGCATATTGTTGTCTTCTTAGCACAGAGGACAGGATCTTAAATCAATTAAGGCCTTGACTTTGACTCTTTGAATTCCAGCCAGATCTCCCTTGGAAATTGCTCTCTGAGGATGAGCCAAGGCTGTGCTACGCAGAATGCACATTATATGAGGTGCCCTGGAGCTACCAGCGGAAAGGTGACGCTCATCTGACCCCATTCGCTATTCTGCCTGAGTTCTTTTAGAGGAAAATTCCTGGTACACCTTCAATTTAATCAAAACATGAATAGAATTTTTAGGGCAACACAGATTTCCTTAGAATAAAAAAAAATGAAGAAGCTGAACAACATAAAAATAAAGTACATCCATGGAAAGAAATAAGCTATCATAGTTTCTCAGCTCATCTATTTGATTGACAAATTTCATGTTGAGGAATCTTTTGTGGTTGATAAATTACTCAACAAATGACCTTGGAGTATCATTCTTTCAGCAACTTTGGGGCACAGTAAGTATCTTTCTGAAAACAGGAGGAAATTATTTGAGATAAAATGCAGCGGCTATTATAAAAAATGTGTGCAAAGATATCATTTGTATCCAAGTGGAAATAATGTCAGCATCTATAAAAAGTCATGTTGAGTCCAGGAAATGAAAGTGTTCAACTTATGTTCATGCAACATTGTTGAATTCCTGTCATCTTGTTTTGTGATATTCTTTATCATGCCTAATATTTTAATGATGCTTCCATTATTTTTGTCCTCTTTTTAAAAATACATGTATAAAAATACATACTTCGAAAGTATAATTTTTAAAAGAAATTTTGATTTTCAATGGGCAATTTAAAAAATACATTGGTACCAGGGCTGAAAATCCATACTGCCTTTTGCTGCTTCAAAAAGGTGGGGAAATGTGTTTTCTTAGAAAGATAAGGTTTGTTTTCACCAAAATCTCTGTCTCTCAGCTTCACATCTCCATGGCGTTCATGTCCAGGTGACCCCAAGCTCCCTTCCGCTCTTGTCCAAAGTAAACCAGCCTTTAATCACCTGGGTCACATCTGAGTATTCTTCTCAGGCAGATGTAATATTTTTCAGAAAAACAATTAATTATTTGTGCAGTTATTTGACTGGTTCAGCTAAGACGAGGTGGAGAAGCAGCTTATTAAAAACAACACAAAACTATTTATTTTTTCCTTGTAAAGACTTTCCTCTACTATTTGTAACATTTAGAATTTTTTTCTTTCTTATTCTTTTTAAAATAATTTTATTGAGAAACAAATAGCAATAAGCCATTTTCAAAACTGATTAGTGGACAGTTTCAATAATTAATATATTACATATTGTTGTCTGCTTAGTGGTTATTCGTAGTGTAAGATGCAGACATGATATCCTATCCACAAACACTATTAGTACAAATTTTTCTTTCTTTCTTTTTTTTTTTTTTTTTTTTTGGAACCGGGGATTGAACTCAGGCCCTTACACTTGCCAGGCAAGTGCTTATTCCAATGAGCTATCTCCCTGGCCACTTTCTATTCACTGAATTAAGAGAAAGTAGCTGTATATCTATCCTAACTATTTTTGAATATGCAGATACAAAATGGTCCTTCATTTGTATCCACTTTTTTGCCTAGTTTTGTCAGAGATGGGTATTCCACTGCCATTTAAATATTGTAGGTGAGTGAATTCAGCAAAATATTCCAATATAGTCCAGTAGTCAATAATAATAGTGGGTTACCCATAGGACAGGCAATGTTAGAAGTTGTTGACTTGAGCCTTTTACAGCTCATCATATTAATATGGCTTTACTTTGTATACTTCATTTTTACATTTTTCTGCTAGAATTTATAAAGTAATAAAATACATTAGTGCCCCAAAATTTAAAGACCTAATCCAGAAATGGGCATCCAGGATGAAAACACACTTCTCAGAAGATGAAATTAAAGAAGGAATGAATATATGAAAAAATGTTCCACATCACTAGCCATCCATGAAATGCATATTCAAGCAACATTGAGATACAGTCTCTCCCCAGAAAGAATGGCCATCATAAACAGCTTTAAACATTCAATTTTAGGCCAAGTATGGTGGCCCATGCCTCTGATTCCAGTGCTCCAGAGGCTGAGGTAGGAGGATAGCTGCAAATTCAAGCCAGTCTGGAAAACATATGAAAGTTTTTCTGAGAGACAAAAAAAATCATATTTTCTCACCATATTTTCAAGCAATTTAATGCTGATGTGGCGTAAGTAAACTCAGAGAAAATTAGTTGCTGTGAGAAGTCATGGGGAACATCGGAGAGAAGACAGCAAAGTACACAGTGTTCATCAGAGTCGTTGTTCCATCCGCATTCAGGAGCTCTACACCAAGTTCTGCTCAGCAGAGCACCCTCCCAGGGCTGTTCTCAGGAGTCAGAATATGTAGGAGGAACTGGGGCAAATGCATAACTGCCATTTAGCATAAGTAATCTCTGTGTTCTTATTCCAGTGTAAAGCATTTGGTAATATTATGCCATAATATTTCCTACACAGATAAATGTGTTAATAATGAAAACTATTTAGGGACCTGCCAAATAGCTCAACAGAATAAAGTGCCCGCTTAGGCAGGTGCAGGGGCCAGGAGTTCCATCCCCGGCCGACCCTGCGCTCCTCGCCTCCAGGGCATGCTGCGATGGCAATTGAGACAGGGCATGCTGGCACCTGCCTGTAATCCCAGCACTTGGGAGGCTGTAAACAGATAGAGCACCAGGAGTCTGATCTACACACTGAGACCCTGGAGTTCCTGTAGACTCTACCCTAAATACAAAAAGAGGAGAAAATGATTTATAACGGAAATGAATTTCATACCGAAGACAGTGTGTGACTTTTCATGTACCAATAACAAAGCTACTATGACAAGTGCATGTATACATAGAAAGGTAATTTTTCCCTCTTGTTTACAATGGATTCATCATATTTAGGTCCACTAGTAAAGAAAAATTTTGAGAAACTCATATAAACAAAAATTTTTGTTGACAAAATATTTGGAAATTGTTTATTAAAAGACAAATGCTTCAGGACACCATGGATAGCTGGAACTCCACCGATGTGCCTGACTTCATCCTCCTGGGGCTGGCAGATTCTGCAGAGACTCAGCTGGGCCTCTTCCTGCTCTTCCTCCTCATCTACCTGGTCACCGTGCTGGGGAACGCAGGGATGATCCTGCTCATCCGCCTGGACCCCCGGCTGCACACCCCCATGTACTTTTTCCTCACTCACCTGTCCTTCCTCGACCTCTGCTACTCCAGTGTCATCACCCCTAGAACCTTACAGGACTTAGTGTCCTCCACCAAGATCATCTCATTCCTGGGATGCTTGACTCAGCTGTACTTTTTTATATTGTTTGTTGTTGCCGAATGCTTTCTCCTTGCTTCCATGGCCTATGACCGCTATGTGGCTATTTGCATCCCTTTACGCTATCCAGTTGTTATGTCCTCGAAACTGTGCTATGTGCTGCTCGCTGGTTCTTACTTCCCTGGTCTGTTGGAATCTACTGTGATTGTAATTTTCATAAGCAAGCTTCATTTCTGCAAATCGAATGTCATCCGTCACTTTTTCTGTGATGTCTCCCCAATTTTAGCCTTGTCTTGCACTGATACTTCTGATAATGAACTAATTACATTATCGTGTGCTGCATTCAACTCACTGTCTCTCGTCATCATATGTGCATCTTATGTGTCCATCTTCTCCACTATCATGAACATTAACTCCACTGCAGGAAAGAAAAAAGCCTTCTCCACCTGTGCCTCCCACCTCCTGGGCGTCTCTGTCTTTTATAGCACTATACTCTTTATTTACCTCAAGCCGAAGCAGTCCTACTCCCTGGGCAAGGACCAGGTGGCCTCTGTGTTTTACAGCATTGCGATCCCCATGCTGAATCCCCTCATCTACAGCCTCAGGAACAGAGAGGTGAAGAGCACTGTCCTTAGAATCTGCAGAAAAGAGCTGGTTCTGGGCAATTAAAGTAACGCTGCTGCTCAGCAGCTCCAGATGTCCACCTGTGCCCTCCCCTCCTACTCCCCTTCTGGAGAATTCTTTGGTCTCATTCTGAAAATAACTCATGTTTTAATACTCTCCATGTGCCTTTTAGTATCAAATAGTGTCTTAGACATTTTGGGGCACATTTCTGACAAGTTCATACTTGATTTTGCATAATGAATGAAGTGATAAATCTAAAATAAAAACTCCTGTATTTTAAGGCTTTTTTTTTAAAAGGAAATGAGACTATTTTCAAAGTTTTAATCATATATCAATGGCATATTTCTACAAACCTTAATTTTATACAACTTTATAGTGAAAAAATCCATCATTTTTATGTCTGTTTTGTTTATAAAATCTGTAGAAGCAGTGTCTGGGCAATGGCTTACAAATCATAATTACAGAATTTGAATGCCAGGCCTGGAGCACTGCTTCTGTGTGATCTACAGTAATTTCATGAAAAAATTAGTTTCAGTATGCACACCTGCAGGGGATGTAATGTTCCTCCCTGTGCTCTGGTCAGAACGTGGACATAACCCTTCAGGACAAACTATTAATGTTGCCGGTTATCACCACAAGCCTTGGATTCCTGTAGTATCTCAAAATAGTAGTGTCTGCATTTCTGAATTGTACCTTTAACTTCTAAAAATGTTTTATTCAACATAATTTATAAAGAGAAAAAGGCTAAAAAGAACCAGCATTTCATGCTATTGTCATTTTGTGGGAGCCTTGCTGGGTGGTGGTTATTCATTTATCTGTGCTTATTTACCATAATTCCTGCAATTCCCTGTATGATCTTTTTCTTTTTTTTTTTTACTTTAACCATTAATATTGAATAGTCTCAGTGTACTCATACCCTTAAAGATTCATATGTATGTATTTGTTTGTTTGTTTTTCTATACCAGAGCTCAGTCTTGGGACTTAGAGCTTGCCAGACAGGTGCTTACCCCGCTGAGCTGTCTCCCCGGCCCCTAAGCCAGAATGCATTTCTTACATCGCTAGTCAGTTAATGTTCTGTAAGTTGCTTCTCTGTAATAACGTGACACAACAAGCTTGCAATCAGCTCCACTTCAATGTGCTACGTAATCAAAATGTGACTTTTTAAAAAGCCTGCAAAGCAGCGCAGCAAATAGGACCATGTGGCTTTGCTCCCTAACACTTATTGGATAGCCAGTGATGCTGTTATATAAGTTCGCTAGAGGCGAGGTCACTGCAGAGAATAACTTTGCGGATGGTGGATCATGCCCTGCAGAGTAACGGGGTTAGGAATCAGCTTCCCTAGTTTAACAAAATATTCAAGAATAGACTGCCTCAATATAAAACAATAATTGTGGCTCCACCCAGAATTTCTGGGGTGGAGTAAATAATATACTTGCCCTGTCGCTAAAAAGACTTTGGGTCTGGCTCCTCTTTCTCAGTAATTCAGGTCTCGTCTTCTCCTGTCATTGGGTCTTAGTGCCAGGCGCGCCCCCTCCACAAGTGAGACAGAGGTCACCCTTCCTGCTCCCCGTCATGTGCGTGTGGAGGACGGGGGGGGGGGGATTGGTTTCACCAATTGAAAATGCTTTGTTGCAATCAATGCTTTCTTAAAATAATTTAAATGAGAAAGTACATTATTCATTTCACATGTATTATAATGTAACTTTAAAGAACTTTGTAATCATCCATGTCACAGGCAGAATATGTTTATAATCTTTTATGTTTTACTTCAATTTTTGAGAGGGCAAGATCATGCGGTACTTTGTGGTATTATACAGTAGTATATTATTCTTCATGTGTATATTTTTGCTTCATGAAGTAATGAGCTGTGAATTAATAAGTCAAAATATCATACATTCACATAAAATGATACTTAAAATAATTTTTTCAGGGTTTGAGCTTAGCATAGATCCCAGGTCATGGAGAGCTGTTGGAAAGCAGTATACCGTTCAATTAGGCTTCTGGCCCTTATTAAACAACCTGCCCTGTAACATTCTTTAAGAGGTATTGATCAATTTTTCCCAGTATATTTTTCTTTTCCTCATTAATGATAGATATGTATGTGGTTCAAAGTACTAATGAAATAGTAGGACTGGCTAAATAGCTCAGCTGATTAATGTGCCTGCAAGCAGGCCCAGGGCCGAGGTTCGATCCCCAGGCCTGCAGGGCTGGCCCCGCCCCCGGGGCTCACTGACAGGGCTGGTGAAACTGGGAATGGTGTCGTGCCTGAAACTCCAGCTCCTGGGAGGCTGTAAACAGGAGGGTCACTCCCAGTGTGATCTAGTAGTGAAAGGCTGAACGCCCTGTAGATCCTACTTTAAAACACACACACACACACACACACACACACACACACAGTACTAATGAACTAGTATAACTTTCCTTCAGTGCTTTTTAAAAAAGTAATTGAAATCAAATTTAGAATATTTGTCACATTTCATTTCACAGTTGTACATTTGTCATTTCTTTCTCTGCCTAGGCTCAGGCGCTGTTCACAGTTCCCCTTCCCAGGATGCTTTGATGCATAACCAGTGCCTTCACCAGTTTGTTATCGCTCAAAACTGGCTATTATTTCCTCGCGTTGCTCCTATTCCCTTCCTTCTTATTATTAAACTATTGGATAGTGCCTGGAGTTACTATATGATTTTTTTATTCCTTTCATTTTTTACTGATTTCTGTGTGGCCCAGTTTTGCTATTTCCTTTGGAGGCTCATAATATTTCTTCATCTATCTTAACTTACTGATCTTCTTGTTGGACTCTATTTATCTGGTTTGGCTTCATGTGGGCACACGTGTGTGCAGGCATGTGTATTTTGAGGGTTTTATTGGACACTTACAAAACCCGCTATATCTAGTATAAATTCTGTCATATTCCTTCATGTTGTTTGTCCTCTGAACTGGGACTGCTGTGTCTCAACTGGAGCTCTCTTGCCTGCCTGCGCTGTAGGACAAATACTAACAGGAGCAGGTGTATTTTACCAAGGTGGTCATATTGGGTATTCGCAAACATATACTATAGTTACCCACAAGGAAGACTAATGAACCATGTGACCTCTTTTAACTGGAGATTCTCTGATTTTACATCGCTTGTGGTTGGCTTTAAATATGGTTTCATACAGAGCTAAAATTCCTGCCTGTTTGTAATTTGATCAGCTCATACACTGGACACCATCCCCCATCTTGGTCCTCTAGAGGTCAGGGTACCGACTTGTGTCACTCTTGTGTCACTAGCTCTAGACTGTACTCCTTTTGGAGTTGAAGAGCACATGAGAAAATATCTCTCTGTGTAATTCAGCCTGGCTGTGAACTCACTCTGCAGTCCAGGCTGAGAGCAAATCTTGGTAACACATGTGCTGTGATTACAGAAGTGCGGCACTAGGCTTCACCCTCCGTTCTCTTTTCCTTTGCTCTTCCCATTATGTGTAGACTGCATTTCTCACACAAGAGAAATCACGCATTCAAGGGTATTGGCTCAAGCCAACAGGCACACAGCTCTGTGAGGAGACTGAGGAGGGAGGCGTCACTAGGTAGGACGGCGAGAGCCAACGATCAGCTAAAGCCAAGATACATGGTGTGTGGAAAGATGAGTGATTCCAGTACTGCACAGGCCCAGTACAAATCATTGTTCAGTGTGGAGGTCAATGTCCCCTTCCCCAGCTGATGAGAGTGGAAGCTTGGCATATTCTGGGAGCCCACATTGCTGCCAGACTGGCAGAGCCTGAGGAAGAGAACTCAGTGGAGTCAGAGACTGGTGAGAGAAGCAGCGGTGCCTAGTGTTTCCCTCTGCTTGGTCGGAGGTAGCACTCAGGATTCAGTCAGCTTGAAGCCCTCTCTCCTCTGCCTAAGGAGAGCAAGCTGGACTAGGGTTCAGACATCATAGATGTTCACAAGTATCTTCTGTAACTTGGTAGGTGGAGCAAGGGAACAGAGCACCCATGTACTTTCAGATCTTCAGGATGTAACAGCACCTCTCCAGACAGTGAGACCTTTTAGTAGACTAAACGCAAAGAAAGTTCCAGTGTCACACACACAAACACACACACACACACACACACACACACACAAACACACACTTGAAATCAATCAATTAAGGAAAACACCATAGTCCATGCTTTGATTGAGAGCAAATACTCCCGGGAAATTCTCAGTGACATGGAACAGAGAGCAAGAAGCCCCGCCTCTGCTGAGGGCATTCAGCCCACTGAAGGGAAACAGCAACAGAAAAAAAAAGGCCATGACACAAACATAGGGGTCTCTGAACACTGCTGTGTGCAAAGTGCCCAGGAATAGGAAGGAGTCTGAGGCCTGGGGCAGGGCTGCAGAGAGCTGTGGGAAGCCAGGCTCAGGTGCTAATGGTCTATGTGAAGACCTGCTGGCACCAGGCTCTCTGCTTTCCTCAGAAGCTTCCAGATTAAAGAGAGCAGCACATGGTCCTTGGGCACCAGTGTCCAGGAGCAAGGCTGGAAAATTAATTAGCTAGAACCATAGCTAGGCACAGCCCTTGGCATGGGCAGACATTGTGAATTCCTGTGACTCTCTTTCCTGAAAGCTCATGACAGTGAGGACAGGGGTGCTGCCTCTCAACCTTGGCAAACCCAGCAGTGGATTGATGTCACCAAAGAGGGGCAGCGCTCAGCCTCCAGACTGCCAGACAGGGGTTCCCCAATGGCACAGGGCCTGAAAGGACACAAGCAAAAAGGCAGAAAGATTTCATGTTTCTCCTCTAAGAACCCTAGCTCCACAAGGGAATGCTAGAGGAATTCTGGTCTCTTGGGGAGGCCCCACTGCAGGAACATTATCTGTGTGCTACTATGCAAGCTCTCAAGCCCTGCAGTTGCTCCTGCACTGTCCTGGCTGCTGTGCATAGGTCCTTCCTCTTCCAGGGTAGAGGACACGTGCCTGTGAGTTTCTCACTGGGTTCCCTCTCCCCATATTTTCCCCCTTTCATTTAGCTTCCCACCCACTCTGTTCCTCAGGCCTCCTCTTCCCATAGCTGCTGGGCACTCAGTGCTGCCCTCTTTTATATCCTCACTGAGGCCTTTTAAGCCCAACCAAGCCCACCTGATCTCATTCTATTCCTCATCCTGAATTAGTAGGAAAGTTGGAGAAGTTTGACACATAATATAAATTATACGTTGTTTTATGATTTGCTCTTTAGTTTTGAAATGGTAGTTGTACAAATTGATCCAGGCCCCGAGTGCTCACCAGCTCAGTATGTCCCAAGTTTGGGGCCTTCTCAGCATGTGGGATCCAGGATGGAACCCTGGGCCTTGCTCTTGCCAAAGCAGGTGCTTAGTACTATTGTTCCTTTTAAGACAACATCTTATGTGAATATAAGTATACAACAGGTATAGCCCTACTGCTCATTCCAAACTTTATGTTACCATCCAGACTTGTTAGGAATGTGGGCTTCTTCTTGATAAAATATAAACATCACAATAGTGAAATAATAATAAATTTTATGAATCCAGCTTCTCATGAAGGCAGCTTCCTGGCTGAGCCAGACTGGAGTTTCTCCCCATGGCTGCGAGGGAGGTTGCTGTTTGACCGCTCTACCTGCCCAGCACTCAGCCCCCTTAGAGAAGCCCAGGAACCATAGCCTGAGTAACACATGGGTGCTGCTCACTGAGGAGCCCACATAGCCGGTGCGGCAGAGCGCAGCTGGTAAGAGAAGTGGATGAATATACTGAACACAGGGAGCTTAGGTAAATATGCAAACAAAACTCACACCAAATTAGTTTTTATTTTTCTCATACAAGGAATTAAAACAAGACAAATTACTATTATGTAAACATAATGCTACCAAGTCTTGCACTACTTTATTTTCCTCCTTCAATTTCTATGTTTTCGAATCGGTATGCTTCGTTTCTTTTTTTCTTTCTTATTATTATTAATTTTTTCCCTCTTATTTTAGGGAAGGGTCTACAGGGTGTTCATGGTCTCACTACTAGATCAGACTCATAGTGATTCGCCTGTTTACAGGATCCCAAGTGCTGGGATTACAGGCACGCACCACCATGTCCAGTCTCAATTGCCGTCTCAGCGTGTCCCGGGTGTAGGGCCAGCACAGCAGGCAGGGGGATCAAACCCCTGACCCTTGCACCAGGTGCTTTATTTTGCTGAGCTATTTTGTGGCCATGGTATGCTTCATTTCTATGGCCATCTCACACATTTAAGTATAAAACCCTTCCAAGCGCCCTGCTTAGTGTCTCACCCTTCATGCTTTCAGTGATAAAGTAACTTGGATGCTAAAATTGTGTTCTCCAACTTATTAAGAACCATAACTCATCACCTGAATGGAAACACTATTTGCAGCATGTTTATGTAACTATGTGTCAATTTAAAAAGGAAATAAATGAAGATCAAGAGAACTTGGAGAGAAACCCCAGACACAGTCTTAGCCCAGGCCCGGTGAGTGTGTGAAAGAGCTTCTGGCTACCCTACGTCAGCAGAACCTACTTGTCCCAGACCAGGCACAGCATGGGTAACACCATCTATCACCCTCTTGGGACATCCCCCATCACTCCGTAGTACCCCCCACAGCCAGCCCACAGAGTAGGAATTTCTGTCGCATTCTGGGAACCCCCAGGTTCAGTCTTACTCCAGGCTCAGTGACTGTGTGGGAGAGCTGGCTCCACCCCTACTCCACTTTATCCCCTCCATACTCAGCCCAGGCCTGGCACATAGACCTGGGGTGAAACCCTTCAGCTGCAATCCCTACAGAAAGTGTATGGGACAGAACCTCCCAGGAGCAGAACATCTTGCCAGAGGGGCACAACAGGTTCACCCCCAAGGGCAGCAACAGGAAGGAACTGAGCACAGCAGCCAGAACCAAGACAGGTACAGCTGGATAAATCCAAACCTTGTAGAGCTGCACCTGAACTTCAGGAGGTGTTAAGGCTATAACCACAACAAAGATCTACAACAAAGGTCAGAAAACAGTGCTACACAAAATGACAACAAGAAGGAGCAAAATGCAATTTCAGAACCCAAGCCCATCCATAAAAGTGCAGAGGACACTAACACAGAACAAATTGAGAATCACAAAGCTGAAAGCAATGAATCAATGGCTTCTGAAATAAAGAAACAGCTGCAGAAAGGTATAGAGAAACTCAGATTGGAAATGAAAAAAGAAATCCCTGAATTAATAACATCTGCAGTAAAGAATCAAATGCAGAAACATATGGAGGAAACCTAATGCCCACCCAGAATAAGTGCAGAGGACACCAGCTCATTTTCTAAAATAGCCCACATACTGGTCCATAGGTCATGCTTAAGTATATATAAGAAAACAGAAATTATCCGATGCACATTATCTGACCACAGTGCAATGAAACTGGAAATAAATGACAAAAGAAACCAGAAAGAAAACATAAATATATGGAAATTAAATGACGCCCTACTCAGTAACCAATGGGTCACAGATGAAATTAAACAAGAAATTCAACAATATCTACAATTCAATGAAAATCAAGCACAACTTATCATAATTTATGGGACATGATGAAAGCTGTTCTCAGAAGGAATTTCATAGCTGTGAGCTCACACATTAGGAAAACAGAATGGGAACAAATAAATACCTTAATACTGCACCTTCAACAACTACAAAAGGAAGAGCAAACCAAATCCATAGCCCAAAGACAGGAATAAATTATAAAGATTTAATCAGAAATTAATTCAATTGAGATGAAAAAAATAATTAAAAAAGCAAAAAGCTGGTTTTGAAGGATTAAATAAATCAATAAGCCCCTGGTTAACCTCATCAAACAGAGGAAAGAAAAAATTCAAATACAAGCAATAAAGTATGAAAAGGGTGTAATTACCACAGACCCAGTGGAAATTGAGATTATCAATAGCTACTTCGAGAATCTTTTGTTTCACAGAATAGAAGACTCAGAAGAAATGGACAGATTCCTAGGAAGGTACAAATTACCACAACTGAATCGACAAGATATAGTCACTCTCAATAACCCAATAACAGCCAAAGAAATATGAGATGTAAATAAAAACCAAAGACAAATAAAAGTCCAAGTTCAGATGGATTCACAGGTGAATTATACAAGACATTTACAGAAGATGTAGTCCCTATACTCCTCAAACTTTTCCATGAAATTGAAAAGGAGGCAATCCTCCCAAAATCATTCCTGGAGGCATGTATTATACTGATTCAAAAACCAGGGAAAGACGCAACTAAGAAAGAGAACTAGAGGCCAATCTCCATCATGAGCATAGATGCCAAAATCATCAGTAAAATCCTAGCAAAAAGAATACAGCAAATTATCAATAAGATCATGCACAATGACCATGTAGGATTCATCCCAGGGATGAAAGGATGGTGCAATATTCAAAAATCTATAAATGCAATACGCTGTATCAATAGAGCAAAAACTAAAAACTACATGATCATCTCCATTGATGCAGAAAAGGCTTTTAAGAAAGTCGAACACTCATTCATGTTCAAAGTCCTACAGAAAATTGGAATAGATGGCCTCTACTTCAATCTGGTAAAAGCCATTTATGAAAACCTAACAGCTAACATAATCTGAAATGGGGAAAAACTAAAATCTTTTACTCTTAGATCTGGTAAAAGACAAGGATGTTTCTGGAATCATTAGCTACAGCCATTAGACAAGAGAAAGAAACAAAAGGAATAACAATAGGCAAAGAAGAAGTTAAATTATCTTCATTTGCTGATGACATGATACTTTACTTGGAAGATA
>NW_004525014.1:134848-162223 GCF_000260255.1 Octodon degus
AAATCAAATCGCACGGGTAACAGTTGAAAGAATTAACAACTGGGACCTGCTCTTACATAGAAGTTTTTTCATGTCAAAAGAAATTACCAACAAAATGAAAAGGCAACCCACAAATTTGGAAAAAATCATGACAAGTAAGTACTCAGACAAAGGTCTGCTATCTAGAATTTATAAAGAACTAAAAAACACTAGGGCCCCAAAATTTAAAGAACCAATGCAGAAATATGCATCCAAGATGAACACACACTTTTCAGAGGATGAAATTAAAGAAGTGAATAAATATATGAAAAAATGTTCCACATCACTAACCATCCACAATATGCAAATTGAAACAACGTTGAGATATCATGTTACCCCAGAAAGAATGGCTATCATAAAGAAATCACCCAATAACTAATGTTGGAGAGTCTGAGGGGGAAAGGGAACCCTTCTCCACTGCTGGTGGGAATGTGGACTGCTGCAACCATTATGGAAATCAGTCTGGAGACTCCTTAGAAAAGTTGGACTGGAAATCCCATTTAAACCAGCTATTCCTCTACTGAGAATTTTTCCAGAAGATGTGGAAACATCATATCATAGGGATATATGTGAGCCTATGTTTATAGCAGTGCAATTTGTGATAGCCAAATCTTGGAAACAACGAAGATGCCCATTACCTGAGGAATGGTTGAAAAAGATGTGGTATTTTTACACAATGGAGTGTACTCAGCTATAAAGAAGGATAAACTCAAAGCCTTTATATTTACTTTATCTTTACTCAGCTATAAAGAAGGATAAAATCGAAGCCTTTATATTGAAGTGGATGCCACTGGAACATATACTCATAAGTGAAATAAACCAGACACACATGTGTAAATATCGTATAGTTTCCCTAGTATAAGAACTCAAAAGAAGAAATAGAAATAGAAAGGTATAATAGAAGTAAAAGCAAAGCAGGATCTCGAGGACTAACTAATCAAAAGAGTGAAAGGAGAAGAGCTAAGAAACATGAGAATGTCAACCCATACAGTTATATGTAGAAGATGGGCAAGGCAATGATCCTGAGAATCTCCAGAAGATTTTTGAAATTAGAAGTTAATTGGAAAGATTCTCACCCTGACTGACGATACATACTGATACCTGTGAACTAAGCAGCTGCACTGAAAATGGTGATCCGTGGTGGTAGTTTCATGCTTGGAGTGCCTGTCATTCCGGTATTGTGAGTGCGGGCTGCTTGTCATGACAAGCCAGTTACAGCTGTGCTGTCTCTCTGTAGATGATTGTTCAAAAAGAAGAGGGTGGTGAATTAAGACCAGAGTTAGAAAAAGGAATATATTGGGACTGTCCTGCTTCAAGGTTGTATATGGTTATATTTTTGGGTTTATGTGTAAACGTAAGAAGTATATAATTTTTATGCCTAATTTGAAATATATTCTAAGTTTTAAATGTTTTTCCACCATACTCTATAGAGACTTAAAGTTTAACATATCAATACTTGATGATAAATACTTGTTCCATGTTATGCCTAAGATGTTTGATATTCATGTAAAGAGTAAAGTTAAGCTTAACAGCCTAGGTTGTATGGTAATAACAATAAGCTTGTCTTCTGGATGGTTAACAACCTAAGTTTGCAGACCAAAATTAGAGAAAAAGGAGGGCCGTAAGGAAAGCCAACATTTTGGCTGTAGCCTTCCAAGGTCAATTGACTCAGGACATATGAGAACTTGTACTGTAATGTCACGTAACTCAGCAGTGTCCCAAATTTTCTGATCAAGGAGATTATGGGGCCAAAGAGGAAAGTGATTGATGATGTAGAGTGTGCCTAAGGAGAGTCACATGGAGAGAAAACATTCTCTCAGGCTTTCACAGAGTGCAAACTGGCCAAGCAATGGCCGTGACTCATCCACATGGCTGACACTGACAAAGGTTCTACAATCTGAGGTACAGGATCTCAGGATAAATCCTGGGGATTTCACTGGCCTTATCAGACCCGAAAACTACAACTCTTGTTGCATAGGTCTTGCTTTACCTTGGTCTTAACCATATAGCAGAAAAGTATAGGAAGTAAAGCCATGGTGTTATGTTGAGCTGTAGGGGACTCAGGTCAACAATTTCTGACATTGTCAGTTAAGTGGAAGACCAATACTATTATGGACTACTGAACTCTGTAAGAATATTTTGCTGAGTTTACACACCTATAATATTTAAATGACGGAACTTAACAAAAAAAGAAGATACAGATGAATGTCCATTTTGATCTGTGTATTCAAAGTGGTTAGGATAGATATAGAGTTACATTCTCTTAATGAATACAGGGATTTGTTCTAATGGTGTTTGTAAATATTATATCAAGTCTGCATCTTGTACAGCAATTAAACATTAGGAAGAATGCATGCAATGTGTTAATTAGTGAAACTATTCTGCCAGTTTGGTTTGAAACTGTCTCAATGCTATTTGTTTCTCAATAAAAATTATGGGGAAAAAAAGAGAACTTGGAGTACCACAAGTGCAAGCAAAGTGATTGTGTTTTAAAGGTTGGGCCTCCAAGAGAAAAGACAGGATCTCTTTCTCTCTCTCTCTTTTTTAATGTTTGGCATCTTCAGTGTTTACTGAGTTAGGTTTTTTAAATTTTACTCTATTTAAAAAGATAAAATATCAATTAAACAGTCTCAGAACAGGTTAGGGGCACAATTACAATAATTGATACATTACATATTGTTGTCTTCTTAGTATTTATACAGAGGACAGAATCTTAATTAAGGCTTTGAGTTTAGCCCTTTGGATTCCAGCCAGAATTCTCCCTTGTAAATTATTCCCTGAGGATGGCCAAATGCTATAGTACTCAGAGTGCACATTATATAAGGTGCCCAGAAATTACCAGGCCCTGACATCAGGTTATGTTCATCGGACTCAATTCACAATTCTGCCTTGAGTTCTTTTAGAGCAAAATTCCTGGTACAGCTTAAATTTAATAAAAACTTGATTAGAATTTTTAGGGCAACACAGCTTTCTTTAGAACAAAAAAGAAATGAAGCTGAAGGACTTAAAAATAAAGTACCTCTATGGAAAGAAAGAATCTACCATAATTTTTCAGTGCAACTATTTGATTGTCAAGTTTCCTTTTGAAGAATATTTTGTGGTTGACAAATTTCTAAACAAAATACCTTGAAATATCATTTTTCCAGCAACTTTGGAGCACAGTAAGTATCTTTCTGAAAACAGGAGGAGATTATATGAGATAAAATACAAAGGCCATTATAAAAAATGTGTACAAAAATACCATTTGTATCCCACTGGACATAATGTCAGCATTTATATAAAAAGGAATGTTGAGTCCAGGATATAAAGTATTCCACTCATGTTCACATAATGAACATTGTTGAATTCCTGTCATTTTGTTTCCTGAAATTTTTTTTATCATGTTTAATATTTTAATGATGCATTCATTAATATTTGTATTCCTTTTTAAAAATTACATGTGCGTTAGGGAGCCAGGGAGATAGCTCAGTAGAATAAGCACTTGCCTGGCAATCGCAAGGGCCTGAGTTCAATCCTTGATTCCACTAAAAAAAAAATTACATGTATAAAAAAGTACATATTCCAAAAGCATAATTTATTTTTTAATTTCATTTATTTATGTGTGTGTGTATGTGTGTGTGCATGTGTGTGTGTGTGGCCAGCTCAGCCCACCAGGGGGCGGGGCTGGTTGGCATGTGGTGCTGGGGAATTAACCACAGTCCTTGTACTTTGCTAAGCTTGTTCTAAGGAGGTGCTTTAGACCACTGAGCCATCTCACCAGCCCCCAAAAGTATAATTTTTAAAAGAAGTTTGATTTTCAATGGCCAACTTAAAAAATACATTGGTACCAGGGCTGGAAATCCATATTGCCCATTCGCTGTTTCAAAAAGGTAGGAAATTATGTTTTCTTAGAAAGATAAGGGTTTGTTTTCATCAAAATCTCTGCCTCCCAGCTGCACTTCTGCATGGGCTTTCATGTCCAGGTGATCACAAGCTCCCTTCTTCCCTGGTCCAAATTAAACCAGACTTTAACCATCTGGGGTCACATATGAGTATTCTTCTCAGGTCGACACAACACTTTTCAGGGAAACAATTAATTCTCTGTGCAGTTACTTGACTGGTTCAGCTAAAGAGAATTGAAGAAGCAGCTTATTAAAAACAAAGCAAAATAGTTTTACTTTTTTTTTTCTTGTAAAGTCTTTTGTCTTAATCATTGGTAATATTTGGTTTCTTTTTTTCTTTTTTTGTTTTTTAAATATTTTTTTTTGAGAAACAAGTAGCAATGAGACAGTTTCAAAACAGATTAGTAGGACTATTTCAATCACTAATGCATTGCGTACTGTTGTCTTCTTAGTGGTTATTCATAGTGCAAGATGCAGACATGATATCATGTGCACAAACATCATTAGCACAAATCTTTCTATTCATTGAATGAAGAGAAAGTAGCTGTATATCTATACAAATTCTTTTGAATATACAGATACAAAATGGTCCTTCATATGTATGCCCATTTTTTGTTTAGTTTTGTCAGAGTTAGGTATTCCATTGTAATTTAAATATTGTAGCTGCATGAATTCAGCAAAATATTCCAATATAGTTCTGTAGTCCGTAATAGTAGTGACTTATCTGAGGAACTGGCAATGCCAGAATTTGTTGACTTGTGCCTTTTACAACTCAGCATATTAAAGTTTAAAAACCCAATCCAGAAATGGGCATCCTAGATGAACACACATTTCTCAGAGGACAAAATTAAAGAAGCAAAATAAATATATGAAAAGAAGCTCCACATCCCTAGCCATCCGGGAAATGTGAATTAAAGCAACACTGAAATACCATGTCACCCCAGAAGGAATGTCTATCATAGAATTTTAATTTTTTTTTATTTATTTGAGAGAGAGAGAGAGAGAGAGAGAGAGAGAGAGAGAGAGAGAGAGTGGTGTGTGTGTGTGGCCAGCTCAGCCCACCAGGGGGCGGGGCTGGCTGGCATGTGGTGCTGGGGATCGAACCGCGGTCCCTGATGCTTTGCCAAGCTTGTTCCAAATAGGTGCTTTAGACCACTGAGCCATCTCTCCCGCCCCTATCATAGAATTTTAAACATTCAGTTTTAGGCCAACCATGGTGGCCCATGCCTGTGATTCCTCCAGGGGCTGAGGCAGGAGGATAGATGCAAAGTCAAGACAGTCTGGAAACAATAGTGAAACTTTTTTTCCAAAAGACAAAAAAAAAAAAGAAGAAGAAAAAATAAAGAAAATAAAAAGTAAACGATTCTCACTAACCATGTTTTGAAAGAATTTAATACTGATGTGACACAGTTAAACCCCAGAGAAAATTAGTTGCTAATACAGATGAATGTGTTAATAGTGAAAACAAATTAGGGGCCAGCCAAATAGCTCAGCAGAATAAAGTGCCTGCTTAGGCAGGTGCAGGGCCAGGTATTCCACCCTCGGGCAGCCCTGCCATTCTTGCCTCCAGAGCATGCTGAGATGGCAAGTAAGATAAGGTACACTGGCACCTGCCTGTCATTGCAGCACTGGGGAGGCTGTTAACAGGTGGATCACGAGGAGTCTGGTCCATACAGTGCGACCCTGTAGATCCAGTAAACCATACCATAAATACAAAAAAAGAGGAAAATGTTTTAAAATTGTAATGAATTTCATACTGAAGAGAGTATGTACCTTTTAATGTACCAAACACAAAGCTACTATGATAAGCATACATATACATTGAAAATGTATAAGCACATGTATATACATATCCTTTATCCCTCTTGTTTACAATAGATTCATCCTTTTTAGGTGCACTAAAAAAGAAAAATACTGAGGCACTCACATAAACAAAAATATTTTTGGTGAGAAAAAAATTGGAAATTGTTTAGTAAATAGACAAGTGCTTCAGGACACCATGGATAGCTGGAACTCCACTCATGAGCCTGACTTCATTCTGCTGGGGCTGGCGGACTCTGCAGAGACACAGCTGGGCCTCTTCCTGCTCTTCCTCCTCATCTACCTGGTCACGGTGCTGGGGAACGCAGGGATGATCCTGCTCATTCGCCTGGACCCCCACCTGCACACGCCCATGTACTTTTTCCTCACTCACCTGTCTGTCCTCGACCTCAGCTACTCCAGTGTCATCACCCCAAAAGCCTTACAGAACTTAGTGTCTTCCACCAAGATCATCTCATACCTGGGCTGCTTGATTCAGCTATATTTTTTTATATTGTTTGCTGCTGCCGAATGCTTTCTCCTCTCCTCCATGGCCTATGACCGTTATGTAGCTATCTGCAAACCTCTACACTATTCAGTTCTTATGTCCTCGAGACTGTGCCATATTTTGCTTGCTGGTTCTTACATCCCTGGTCTTGTGGATTCCACAGTGAATGTGATTTTCATAAGCAGGCTGCATTTCTGCAAATCTAATGTCATCCGTCACTTTTTCTGTGATATCTCCCCAATTTTAGCCTTATCGTGCACTGATACTTCTGATAATGAACTCGTTATATTAACTTGTGCTGCATTCAACTCACTGTCTCTAGTCATCATATCTGCATCCTATGTGTCCATCTTCTACACTATTCTGAAAATTAATTCCACTGCAGGCAAGAGAAAAGCCTTCTCCACCTGTGCCTCCCACCTGCTGGGCGTCACCATCTTTTACAGCACTCTCATCTTTATTTACCTCAAGCCAAAGCAGTCCTACTCCCTGGGTAAAGATCAGGTGGCCTCTGTGTTTTACACCATTGTGGTCCCCATGCTGAATCCCCTCATCTACAGCCTCAGGAACAGAGAGGTGAAGAGCGCTGTCCTTAGAATCTGCAGAAAAGTGATGCCACTGGGCAATTAAAATAACGCTCTTGCTGAGCAGTTCCAGATGTCCACTTGTTTCTTCCTTTCCTACTGCCCTACTGGAGAATTCTTTGGTCTCATTCTGAAAATAACTCCGTTTTTTTGATGCTCTCCATGTGCCCTTTGTTATCAAATAGTGTCTTAGACATTTTGGAGCACATTTCTGTCAAGTTCATACTTGATTTTGCATAACGAATAAAGTGATAAATCTAAGATTCAACATCCTGTCATTTTAAGGTCTTTGCTTTTTAATAAAGTGAGAAAATTTCCAAATTTTTAATATTTGTCAATAACATGTTTCTACAAACTTAAATTTTATAGAACTTTGTAGTGAACAAGCCCATCATATTTATATGTGTGTTTGTATAGAATGATCAGTAGCAGCAGGGTTTAGCACAATGACTTACAAATCATGATTACAGTGATTTGATTCCAGATCTGGAGGTGTGCTCCTTTATGACCCACACTAATTCCCTGCAATAATAACGTCCAGCTTGCACATCCACAAGGGATATAGTAATCCCTCCATGTCCTCTGATCAGAACATGGATATAACTTCTCAGGACAATCTGTTAATGCTGCCCGTTATCACCACAAGCCTTGGAATCCTGTAGTGTGTGTCTCAAAATAGTGCAGTGTCCGTATTTCTGAAATGTATGCTTTTATTTCTACAAGTGTTTTACTCAATCTACTTTATAAAGAGTAAGAAGGCTAAAAATAATCATTTCATGTTATTGTCACTTTGTGAGCCTTGCTAGGTCGCAGTTATTCATTTACCTATGCATGTTTACCATAATCCCTGTAATTCCCTGTATGATCCTTTCTTCTTTTTTTTAACTTTAACATTAACATCAGCATCAAGTCATATCAGTGTAGTTATAGCCTGAAAGATGTATATGAATTTATTTGTGTGTTTGTTTGTTTTTCTTTAGGAGAGATCAATCATGGGACTCAGCACTTGCCCGACAGGTGCTTACACCACTGAGCTACCTCCCCGTTCCCCTAACCCAGTGTTTATTTCTTGCATCGCTACTCAGCTCCTGCGCTGCAAGTTACATCTCTGAAATAATTTAACACATCAAGCTCGAGTTCTCAGCACTGGGTCAATGTGCTACATAATAAAAACATGAATTTTTAAAAGCCTGTAATGCAGCCCAGCGAATAAGACCATGTGGTTTTGCATCCTAACACTTAAGGGATAACCGGTGATGACGTTCATGCATTTCACTAACAGAGAAGTCACTGGAGAGGATTAGGTACCAGAGGGTGGACAGTGACACGCAGGGTAACTGTGTTAGGAATCAGTTTTCCTAGTTTAACTAAATATCCAGGAATAGACTGCCTCAATATAAAACACTATTCATGCTCCAAGCTGAATCTACGGGGGTTTCATAATTGCCCTGTTGCGCACAAGACTTTGGGTTTAGCTCCTTCTGGTCAATAATTCAGAGCTCATCTTCTCCTATCATTCATTTTTTTATTTTCTTGTCTCTTCTTTTCATTTATTACCCTTTCTTAGTTAAAAATCATTTACTTGAGAGACACTGTGGCAGTCATTGGTATGACATGACAAGCAGTATGTATTTAGAAGACCAGAATGGCAGGCATTCCAAGCATGCCCGTACTATTATACATTGCTATATTCAGTGCAGTTGTTTAGTTCACAGGTATCAGCATATATTTTAGTATGAGAATCCTACCAATTGACTGCTAGTTTCAAAAACCTGCTGATGTTTCTCAGGATCTTTGCCTTATCCATCTCGTGTGTATAAATGTATGGCTTTGCCCCTGTCATGTTTCCTAGCTTTTCTCCTTGCCCTCTCTTCATTGTCTAATCCTCAACTTCTTGCTTTCCTTTTATTTGTGTCATACCTTTCTATTTGTCTTTCTTCTTTTGAGTTCTTATGCTAGGGAGACTATATATTTACACATATGGGTCTGGTTTATTTTCTCATGAGTATATCTAAGCATATCTCCTCCTACAAGTGACAGAGAGGTCATCCCCTTTCTGCTACCCATCGTGTTAGTACGAAGGATGGGGGAAAATTGGTTTCACAAATTGAAAATACTTTGTTTCTATCAATGCTTTCATGAAGTAATTTAAATGAGAAAGTACACAATTCATTTTTACCTATTTATTGTAATGTAGCTTTAGAGAACTTTGTTTATAATCGTCAATGTCATAGACAGAATATATTTATAATATTTTATGCTTTTATTTCAATTTTTGAGGGCAAAAATCTTGTGGCACTCTGTGGTATCATATAGTAATATTGATCTATTCTTCATGTATATACGTCTGCTTCATGATGTAATGAGTTGTCAATTCACAAGTCAAAATATTGTAAATTCACATAAAATGATGCACAAAGTAATATTTTCAGGGTTTTGGCTTAGCATTAAACTCAAATAATGGAGAACTATTGGAAAGAAGTGTACCGTTGAATTAAGTTTCTAACCCTTATTAAACAACTTGCAATGTAAGATTCTTTAAGGAATATTGATCAATTTTTCCCAGTATATTTTTATTTTCCTCATTAATGATAGATATGTATGTAGCTCAAAGTACTAATAAAATAGTAGGACTGGCCAAATAACTCAGTGGATTAAAGTACTTGCAAGCAGGCACAGGGGCAGGGGTTCGATCTGCAGGCCTGCCATGCTGGGCCTGTCCCTGGGATGCGCTGAGAAGATGATTGAGTCTGGGCGTGGTGGTGTCTGCCCGAAATCCCAGCTCTTAGGAGGGTGTAAATAGGCAGAACCCTACTAGTCTGATCCAGTAGTGAGACCTTGAATACCCTGTAGATCCTACTTTAAAACACACACACACACACACACACACACATACACACACACACACACACACACACACACAAAGTACTATTGAGATAGTGTAACTTTCCTTCAGTGATTTTTTGAAAAAGTAATTGAAATTAAATTTAGAATATTTGTCGTATTTAATTTCACAATTTTATTTATTTATTATTTTCTCCATAATTTTATTGAGAAACCAAAAGCAATGAGACAGTTTCAAATCAAATTGGTAGGACAGTATCAATAATTAACACATTGCATACTCTCTTCCTAGTGGTTATTTGCAGTGGTACAAGATGCAGACATAATATCCTATTTACAAATCCCATTAGAAGGAGAATGTAACTATGTATCTATCCTAACCACTTTGAATACACAGATACAAAATGGACACTCATCTGTATCCCCTTTATTGTTTAGTTCTGTCATTTGAGTATTATAGGTGTGTTAACTCAGCAAAATATCCCAAAAGAATCCAGTAGTCCATAGTAGTATTGGGTCTTCCGCTTGACTGGCAGTGTCAGAAATTGTTGACCTGAGTCCCCTACAGCTCAACATCACACCATGGCTTTACTTCTTATCTTGGTCTTAACCATCCAACAGAAAAGTATAAAAATGTAGTACAAGAAGTAAAGTCATTCCACAATTTTAGATTTGTCACTAAACTGGTTCCATTTACATCTGTGGTTGTAATGTGTATGTATTCACATATGTTTGTCATATTTTCCTGCTGTTAAAACCTGGCTATTATTTCCTCACAATGTGCCTCTTCCCTTCCTCCTTAATAGTAAACTATTGCATAGTGCCCGCAGTTACCATATGATTTTTTATTCAACCCATTTTTTTTACAGGATTTCTGTGTGACATAGTTTTGTTATTTCCTTTTGAGGTTCATAATTATTTCTTCATCTCTCTTAACTTTCTGATCTTCTTGTTGGACTCTTTATCTGGTTTCATGTGGGCACATGTGTGTGCATGCATGTGTACTTTGAGTGTTTTACTGAATACTTACTAAATTCCCTGTACCTAATGTAAATTCTGACATATCCCTTCATGTTGTTTGCCCTCTGGACTGGGACTGCTCTGTTTCAACTAGAACTCTTTTGCCTGCCTACGCTGTAGCACAAATACTAACAGGAACGGGTGTATCTGAGCAAGGTGGTCATATTTGATAGTTGTCAGCAAGGAAGACTGGAGATGCATATGAGCTCCTTTAATTGGAGGTTCTCTGTTTTCATATTTCTTGTGGTTGGCTTTCAGTATGGTTTCATATGGAGCTGAAATTCCTGCCTGTTTGTATTTAGATCAGCTCATACATTTGGCACCAACCTCTATCTCAGATCCCCAGTAGTCAGGGTACCGGCTTGTGTCACTCCTCTTTGCTCTCCATTGTGTTCCTTTTGGAGTTGAAGAGTACATGAGAAAATGTCTCTCTGTGCAACGCAGGCGGGCATTGACCTCACTCTGTAACCCATGATGAGATTAAACCCCATCTACCCTCCTACCTGAGTTACCCATGAGCTGGATTACAGAAGTGCAGCACTAGGCTTTGCACTCCTTTCTCTTTTCTTTCACTCTTCCCATTACTTATAGGTTGCATTTCTCACATAAGAGAAATCATGCATTCAGGGTTATTCATCCAAACCAGCAGTCATAGAGCTCTGTGAGGAGACTAAGGAAGGAGGCAGCACTAGGTAGGATGGTGAGAGCCAACGATCAGCTAAAGCCGAGATATATGGTGTGTGGAAAGATGAGTGATTCCAGTACTGCACAGACCCAGTATCCTTGATTGGTCAGTGTGGAGGGGAATTTTCCTTCCCCAGCTGATGAGAGAGGAACTTCTGCATATTATGAGACTCAACATTGCCACAAGACTGACAGAGCCTGAGGAGAAGAACTCGGTAGAGCCAGGGGGTGGTAAGGGAAGCAACAGTGCCTAGTGATTCCCTCTGCATGGAGGGAAACACCATGGGGATTCAGTCAGCTTAAAGCCCTCTCTCTTCTGCCTAAGGAGAGCAAGCTGGGCTAGGATTCAGACGTTACAGAGGCTCACAAGTATCTGTAGTAACTTCTGTACCTTAGTAGGTGGAGTAAGGGAACAGAGTACCCCCATATTTTCAGGATGTAACAGCACCTTCTCTCAAGACAGTAAGACCTTTTAATAGACATGTTAGATCCAAAGGAAGTTTGACTGTGACCCATACACACACACACACACACACACACACACACACACACACACACCTGAAATCAATCAAAGAACACATCCTAGTGCCTGGTTTCATTGAGTGCAAATGCTGCTGAAGGCATTCAAAAGACTGAAGGGAAACAGCAAAAGAATAAAAAGGGCAGGGCACAAAAGTGCAGGGGCCTTTGAACACTGCTGTGGGCAAAGTGCTCAGGCAGACGAAGGAGGCTGAGGCCTGGGGCAGGGCTGCAGAGAGGTGTGGGAAGCTGGCCCAGGTGCTCATTCTCTGTGTGAAGACCTACATGCACCAGGCTCTCTGGTCTCCTTAGAAGCATCCAGAGCAAAGAGAGCAGCAGTAGTCCTTGGGCACCATCGTCCAGGAGCAAGGCTGGGAAACTGATTACCTGGAACAGTGGTTAGGCTCTGCCCACAGCACAGGCAGATGCTGTGAGTTCCTGTGACCTTCTTTCCAGACGGTGCAAGACAGTGAGGGCTGGTGTGGTCCATCGCACTCTGGGCAAGCCCAGCAGTGGACTGTTGTCACCAAGGAAGGGCACAGCTCAGCCCCCAGATAGCCAGGGATGGCTTCGCCAGTGGGACAGTACACTGAAGGAGACCAGGAAAATGACAGAGCGATTTCATGTTCCTCCTCATCTTAGGCCTTGTTTTACAAGAGAATTTTAGAGAAGTTCTAGTCTGCTGCAGAGTTCCCACAGGGGACAGTTCCTGTGTGCCACTTTGTAAGCATGCCAGCCCTCACGGCTGCTCCTGCGCTGTCCTTGCTGCTCTGCACAGAGCCTCTCAGTGCCAGGTGCTTCACGCTGCTCTCTGACACCTAGCAGACAAGTGCCTGTGAATTTTTCACTGGATTCCTTGTCCCCATGTATCACCCTTTTCATTTAGATTCCCATCCACTCTTTCTCATTCCTCCTCTTCCAATACCTGCAGAGGACCCTCTCATGCCTTCCTTCATATTCTCATTGCGGCCTCTCCAGGCAGGCCAATCCCACCTGTTCTCACCCCCAATCCTGAATCTAGCAAGATAGGTGGTGAAGCCAGATACACAGTATAAATTATATGCTGTTTTGTGATTTGGACTTTAGTTTTGGCACAGCAGTGGCAAAAATTCAACCTCACAGAAAAGTTCAATTACAATACATTAATCCTGACTACAAAAAAAGATTTAATAATGCATTTCAGATTTGCTGTCCTATTTTAATTTCTTCTTCTTCTTTTTTTTTTAATTTATCTATTCCATACAGTGCCTCACTATGCAGCTCAGACTCGTAGAGATCCTCCTGTTTCCAGCCTCCCTGGCGCTGGGATTAGAGGGGAGGAGACCACTCCAGGAGTCAGTCTTCGGCTCAGCTCGCTGGAGCCAGCATGGCATAAGGGACCCGGGATGGAACCAAGATACCCGTGCCTGCCAAAGCAGGTGTTTAGTGTTATTAATCTTTTTATGTTCCCATCTTATGTGAGCCCGTGCACATAAGCAGGTATATTCCCACTGTTCATTCCAAAATTCATGTTACTATCCAGGCTCGATAGGTTTCCCGTTTCTCTCTTCTTTTTAAAATATAAAAATCAAGACATTAAAATAATATTATCTTTTATGAACCCAACTTGTCATGAAGGCAGCTCCAAGGCTGAGCCACACTGAAGTTTAAGGCCTCTCACTGCGAAGGAGGCCAGCGTTTGCCTGCTCTGCCCCTGCAAGCACTCAGCACTCTCGGTGGTGCGCGGGAACCATAGCCTGCATGATGCACAGGCGACGCTCAGGATGAAGCTCGCAGGGTCAGCACCGCAGGGCACAGCCAGTCCTAGAACTGAGAGAAGAAACTGAATGCGTGGTGCTCTGATAGTTATGCAAATAAAACTCACACTCCACTAACCTTGAAAGGCTAGGACCAAAACATAGTAGAACCTGCAAGGTAACATCGTGACACTCCGTCCCAAATTTTCTGATCAAGGAGATTATGGGGCCAAAGAGGAAAGTGATCAATGATGTAGAGTGAGCCTAAGGAGAGTCACATGGAGAGAAAACATTCCCTCAGGCTTTCACAGAGAGCACATTGGCCAAGCAATGGCTGTGACTCATCCACATGGCTGACACTGAAAAAGGTTCTACAATCTGTGGTACAGGATCTCAGGATAAATCCTGAGAGGATTTGACTGACCTTATCAGACCCAAAAGCTACAACTCTTGTTGCATAGGTCCTGCTTTACCTTGGTCTTAACCATCCAGTATAAAAGTATAGAAACAAAGTATAAAAAATAAAGCCATATTAATAGGCTGAGCTGTAAAAGACTCAAGTCAACAACTTCTGACATTGTCAGTCCTATGGATAGCCTGCTATTCTTATGGACTACTGAACTATATTGGAATATTATGCTGAATTCATGCAGCTACAATATTTAAATGACAATGGAATACCCAACTCTGACAAAACTAAACAAAAAAATGGGGTTACAAATAAAGGACCATTTTGTATATGTTTATTCAAAATAGGATAGATATATAGCTACTTTCTCTTAATTCAATGATTAGAAAGATTCATAGTATTAGTGTTTGTGGACAGGATATCATGTCTGCATCTTGTGCTATGAATAACCACTATGAAGACAACAATATGCAATGTATTAATTACTGAAACTGTCCTACTATTTGATTTTGAAACTGTCTCATTGCTATTTGTTTCACAATAAAATTATTTTTAAAAAACTCACACTCAAAGTTAGTATTTTTTCTTCACAAAAACAATTAAAACAAATTACCATTATATGAAAAGATACTAACAAATCTTGTACTAGCTTATATTCCTCTTTCAATTTTAATGATTTCTTTGTTTACTTATGAGTATGCTTCATTCCTATGGTCTAGTCACACTTCTAAGTATGAAACCCTTCTAAGTGAAATTTCAGTTTTCCATCCTTCATGGTTCCAGCAGTAAAGAAACTCGGATCCTAGAATGGTCCCCTCCAGATTCCTAGGCAAAACCCCCAGCTCATCTTGTGAATGTGAACATTATTACCAGCATATTTATTCAACTATGTGTCAATTTTAAAAGGAAATAAATGAAGGGCAAGGAATCCTGGAGTATCACAAATGCAAGCAAATTGATTGTATTCTAACTGTTGGACTTCTGAAAGAAAAGACAGGATCTTACGTTCATTAAATACTTGAACTCAGGCCTTTGGATTCCAGCCAGAAATCTCCCTTGAAAGTTGCTCCCCTGAGGACGACCAAATGCTTTAGTACTGAGAATACACATTTTTGAGGTGCCCTGGAATTAGCAGGCACAGACGGAAGGCTATGCTCACCTGACTCCATTTGCAATTCTGCCTTGGGTTTCTTTACAGGGAAATTCCTGGTACGGCTTCCATTTAAGCCAACGTTGAACAGAATTCTTAGATCAACACAGATTTTCTAACAATAAGAAAGAAAATGAAAGTTGAAAAACCTAGAAATAAAGTACATCTGTGGAAACAAATCATCTACCATAATTTTCAGATCAACTGTATAATTATTAAATTTTACTTTGGAGAATATTTTGTCATTGAGAAATTTCTAAAAAAAATGACCTTGTTATATCATTCTCCCAGCAACTTTGGGGCACAGTAACTATCTTTCTGAAAAGGGGAGATTATTGTAGATAAGATACAAGGGCTATTATTAACAATTGTGTGCACATGTATCATTTGTATCCCACCAGACACAATGATAGGGCTCATAAAAAAGGGACTCTTGAGTCCATGAAATTAAAATATTCAATTGATGTTCATGTAACAACCATGAAATTCCTGTCATTTTGCTTTGTGAAATTCTATATCATGTCTATACTTTAATGATGTTTTTCTTATTTTTTGTTCTCTTTTAAAATAAAAATATAAAAAGTGCATATTCAGAATGTAAAATTTTGAAAGAAATTTGAATTTGAATGGCAACTTAGACAATACATTCTTACCAGAGCTGAAAGCCTGTGCTCCATTTTGCTTCCTCATAAAAGGCCAGGAAATTTCTTTCCCTAGAAAGATAAGGGTTTGTTTTCATCAAAATCTCCATGTCCCAGCTGGACTACTGCACAGACTTTCATGTCCAGGTGATCCCAAGCTCCCGTCCACATTTGTCCAAAGAAAACCAGATATTAGCCACCTGGGGTCACATCAGGGTGTTCTTCTCAGGCAGACATAATATTTTTCAGAAAAAGTATTAATGCTCTGTGCAGTTATTTGACTGGTTAAGCTAAGGAGATTTGGAGAATCAGCTTACTACAACACTAAACAGTTTTAAAGATTCAGTTTTAGGCCAAGCATGGTGGCACCTGCCTGTAATTCTAGTAGTCCAGAGGTTGAGGCAGGAAGACAGCTGCAAATTCAGCCATCGTGGAAACCACAGTGAAACCTGGTGCCAAAACATAAAAGAAATCATTTTTCTCCTCAGGCACTATATTTTCAAGAATTTAATATTAATGTGGCACACCTAAATTCCCAGAGAAAGATCTGTTGCTATGACTAGTAATTGCAAACAAACAACAATGGAGAATATAAAAATAAAATGGTGTTCATCAGAGTAAATGATACATCCTCACTCAGGAGTGAGCAACCTCGTTCTGTTCTGCAATGTACCATCCCAAGTCTGTCTCTAGGTCAGAGTACCTTGGAGGAATCACAGGTAACTCACAACTGCCATTTAACATAAGTGATCTCTGTGTCCTTGCTCTGGTGTAAAGGATTGGTAATATCATGACACAATATTTTCTGCACAATTAAATGTATTAATAAATGAAAACAATTTAGTTTGATAATCAATTTCATGTGGAAAACAGTATGAACTTTTTAATGTACCAGAAACAAATCTCCTATTATAAGCTTATCTATCCATGGGAAGGTATCATTTTTACAATAGATTCATCATGCTTTCAGTACACTAATTAAAAACATAATGAGGCACTCACATGAAAATATTTTTGGTGACAGGAAAATTTTGCAATTGATTATTAAAAAGACAAGTGCAGGAGGACACTGTGGGTACCTGGAACTCCACCCTGAGCCTGGCTTCCCCCACCTGCACACTCACTTGTCTTTCCCATGTACTTTTTCCTCACTCACCTGTCCTTCCTCGACCTCAGCTACTCCAGTGTCATCATCCCTAGAACCTTACAGGACTTAATGTCTTCCACCAAGAGCATCTCATTCCTGGGCTGCTTTACCCAGATGTACTTTTTCATGTGCTTTGCTGCTGCTGAGTGCTTTCTCCTCGCCTTCATGACCTATGACCATTATGTAGCTATCTGCAAACCTCTACGCTATCCAGTCCTTATGTCCCCAAGATTGTGCCATGAATTGACAGCTGTTTCTTATGTCCCTGGTGTGGTGGATTCCACTGTGAATGTGATTTTAATAAGCAGTCTGCATTTCTGTAACTCTAATGTCATCAGCCACTTTTTTGTGACCTCTCTCCCATTTTAGCCTTGTCCTGCACTGATACTTCTGGTATTGAACTCATTATTTTCATTTGTACTGAATTCAGCTCACTCTCTCTCATTATCATATCTGCATCCTATGCGTCCATCTTCTACACTATCCTGAAAATTAACTCCACTGCAGGAAAACGGAAAGCCTTCAACACCTGTGCCTCCCACCTCCTTAGCATCTCCCTCTTTTACAGCACTATGCTCTTTACATACTTTAAATCCAAGCAGTCCTACTTCCTGGGCGAGGATCAGGTGACCTCTGTGTTTTACACCCTTGTGATCCCCATGCTGAATCCCCTCATCTACAGCCTCAGGAACAGAGAGGGGAAGAGTGCTGTCCCTAGAATCTGCATAAATGTGATAGCTCTGAGCAAATAAAATAACACTGTTACTCAGCAATTCTGGATGTCCACCTGTGCCTTTGCCTCCCCAGCCCACTTCTGGAGAATTCTTTGGTCTCATTCTGAAAATAAGTCATTTTTTTATTTACACTCTCCATCTGTGCTAATGTTATCAAATAGTGTCTTAGACACTTTGGGGCATATGGTCTCTCAGTTCTTACTTAATTTTGAATAATGTATAAAGCGCTATATTTAAAATGAAAATCATGCAATTTTAAGGCCATTTTTAGGAAAGTGAGAAAATTGTCATAATTTTAAAAATGTATCAGTAACGTATTTCTACAAACTTAAATTTTATAGAACTTCATAGAAACACTCATCACTTTTATATGTGTGTTGTTATATAATGATCGGTAGCAGCAAGTTTTGGGACAAGGTCTTACAAACCATAGTTACGGCAGTTGGATTCCAGAAGTGGAGCTCTGCTCCTGGGTGACCCACAGTAATTTCACGAAAAAATTAGTTTCAGTATGCACTTCTGCAAGGGATGTAGCATCCCTCCACGTGTTCTGCTCAGAACGTGGATACGACCCTTTAGGAAAGTGTATTAATGCCGCTCATTATCGCCACAAGCCTTGGATTCCTGTAATATCTTAAAGTAATACAGTCTCCGTGTTTCTTTATCATACACCTTTAATTCTTCAAATCTTTTGTTCAGTTTAATTTACAAACAGTGAAAAGGCTAAAAGATGAATCAGCATGTCCTGTCACTGACACTTTCGTGAGTCCCTTGCTGGGTGGGTGGTTATGCATTTATCTGTGTATATTTACCATAATTCCCGTAATTTCCTGCGTGATCTTTATTCTTCTTTCCCTTCAATGTTTAACATTGCATCATCTCAGCGCAGCTAAAACCTGTATGTGTCACATGTATTCCATGTATGAGCAAAATTAAACATCTCATTACATAGATCTAAGAAACTGGAACGTGAATGGATTTACCATTTTAAACACGTGTGTACAGTGATACATGTTAGGGTGCTCCTGGGAGCCACGCTAGGGACCCTCGAGTTTCTATGATGGGAGCAGGTGCGTCAGCCAGCTGCCTCGTGTTTCTCGTGACATCCTCTGGTCCGTAATGTCTTTAAAAATATATCACTGTGTATCACACCTGTGGTATTAAAAAAAAGAAGTGAAAATGTTCAATTCAAATATTGTGCATAAATTTTTGAACCTGTGGCATTCCTTAAGCTTTGTTCCAGAAAAGATAAAAATTTTATTTATCTATTTATTTATTTATTTATGGTACCTGGGATTGAACTCAGGACTCTACACTTGCCAAGAATGCATTTATTCTACTGAGCTATCTCCCTGGCCCTGAAGTTGAGATTTTTGGTCTTGTTGTTTGTTTGTTTGTTTTTTGGCTGGCTCAGATGCCTTAAGGGCAGGTCTGGTACAGCACCAGGATCTGGGGATTGAACCACAGCATCCTGAGCTTGACTGCTTTGCTTAAGCAGGCTTTTAAACAATTGAACTAACGGGCAGGCCCCCTGCCTTTGTTTTTTTAAACATTTTATCCATACATTTCATGATTGCATTTTCAATTTTCTCTTTGATTTTTGAAGGTTATTTTATAGTATACTGTTTTATTTATCAAGCAAACTGTATCTAATTATTTTATTTGTTTATGTACAGGATCTACAGGGGCTCATTACAAATATTGGATTTGTAATGATCCTCCTGTTTTTCACCTCCCATGCACTGGGATTACAGGCGCATGCCACCACACCCTGTCTCAGTCACTGTCTCAGAGCACCGTGGGGTGGGGCAAGCATGCTAAGCCATGGAACTAACCCAGGGGCACTTCTACTGCCTAGGCTGGTGCTTGAAGCCATTGAGCTATCTGGACAGTCCTTCGAACTTTCTATTTAAAGTGGTATTACAATTATCAAATTGATCACTTTTCTCCAACCATGTGATTACTTAAATTATTTATTTTTGGTTCATATTAATTTATGTAAAATTACATTTGGCATGGTGGATGTCTGAAGTAAAATGCAACATCCATATTTTAAGAATTAGGGCATATCAGAGTTCGTATAATTCATAACTTTTAAGGACTTCTTTCAGATGTTTTGAAATGTACCATGTTGCTCATATCACAGAATCTGGGACAAATTCATTCATTATTTTGCATCAATATCATATAACTAGTTAGTTATTATTGCATTTGTACCTATATCTTCTGGACTTTGTTTTGTACATAGTGCTGGTTGTGTGACTTTTAAATTAAAATTAATATTTTAATGTATATTTAATATTCATCATATTAAACATTATTTAGGCTCATCTATCATTACTTAAGGATGCAATAATTTCATAATATCAGCTTATCTCTGTCTTTAGTTTCCTTTATAATGTATTCTAGTTCAGGGTCTCCCTGCATAGATTGGACTTGGACTGATCCTTCCTGTTTTGCAGCCTCCCAACCTCTGGGATTACAGGCACGCACCAGCACGCCCTGTCTCAGCCTCAGACTCAGTGCGCCCCGGGGTCGGGCCGGCAGGGCAGGCCATGTTCAGTTATCTTTAGGTGACTTTTCCTATATTCATTTTATCTATGTGCCTCAGTTAGAAAATGGGTACTGTAAGCTGTTGTTAGCAAAGCTTTCAGTGCAATGTATGACTATAGACAATGTGTACCTTGAAGAGAGTTGTAATTGGTAATTATATTAGCCTAGTGTATTTAATTACAAAGGCTAGAATCATTCCTATCATGTTATTAAATATGCATAATGCAATCAGTTGCCCACAGGAACCATTTAGACCCCTTGCTTTTGACCCAGCCATTGATGTATTTATTTTTTAATTTTTAATTTTTTATTATGTTAATGGGAAAAAACTAGCAATGAAGCAGTTTCGAAAAAGGTTATTAGGAGAGTTACAATAAATAATACATTGCATATTGTTGTCTGCATAGTAGTTATTCAGAACACAAGATGTAGACGTGGTATCCTGTCTAGACAATGTTAGTGCACTGAGACTGGGCGCGGTGGCATGCGCCTGTAATCCCAGCTCTTGCGAGTTTGTAAACAGCTGGATCACTATGAATCTGATCTAGTAGTGAGACCCTGAACACCCTGCAGACCATTCCCTAAAACAAATACAAAAAATATTAGTACAAACCTTTCTTCTCATTGAACTAAGAAAGTAGCCATATATCTATCCTATTTTATATATACATTTTTTAATACAAAATGATGTTCCATTTATATCCCCTTTTTTTGTTTTGTTTTGTCAGAGATGGGTGTTCCATTGCAGTTAGAGAAGTATTTGGAGAAGTCCTTAAAGGACCGTTTCATACTTGATGCCAGTTCAAATATTGCAGGTACTTTAATTCAGCAAAATTACTGAATATAGTCCAATTGTCTATAATAGTTTTGGCAATTGCCAGTTCTGCTGATAACCCACTACTATTTATTTATTTATTTATTTATTTATTTATCTATCTATTTATTTATCATTACCAGAGATCAATCTCTGGACTTAGTGCTTGCCAGACAGGTGCTTACACCGCTGAGCTATCTCGTTGGCCCCTAAGCCAGCACTGATTTCTTACATCACTACTCAGTTCATGGACACAAGTTGTTTCTCTCAAATAATATAACACATAAAGCTTGCTTTCTCAGCACCATGTCAATGTGCTACATAATAAAAACATGATTTTTAAAAAGTCTGTAATGCAGCCCAGCAAATAGGACCTCGTGGTTTTGCGCCCTAGCAATTAATGGATAGCCGGTTATGCTGTTACTACACTTCACTACTGGACAGGTCACTGGAAAGAATAAGCTACAAGACGGTGCCACGCCGGGTGACAGTTTAGGAATCACTTTCCCTACTTTAATAAATATTTAGCAGTAGACTGCTTCAAGATGAAGCAACATTCATGCTCCAACCTGAACTTACTAGGGTTTCATGCCTGCCGTGTTGCTCAGGAAACTTTGGGTTTGGTTCCTTTTTGGTGGGTAACTCAGCACTCATCTTCTCCTACCATTCTTTCTTCGTGCCCCTCCCATCCCCTCCCATGACTGAGGGAGAGGGCATCCTTTCTGCTCCCAATCATGTTAGTGTGAAGGATGGGGGAAAATTGGTTTCACAAATTACAAATGCTTCATTTGTACCACTGCTTTCATAAAATAATTCAAAGGAGAAAATCTTTTCCATGTATTAGAATTTAATTTTAAAGAACTTTGTTTATAATAATTTCATTGGCAGAATGTCTATAATATTTTGCATTTCATTTTAATTTTATGAGGACAAAAATTATGAGGTGCTTTGTGGTATTTTATAGTACCATTATTTTGTTCTTGATATATACTTTTCTTCATGATGTAGTACATTGTAATTTTTAACAAGTAATAATGTGGTAAAATCACATAAAATGATATATAAAATAATATTTTGGGAGTTTCGCTCAGCATTGAACCCAAGTTATGGAGAACAATGGGAAAGCCCTGTACTACTGAATTAAGTTTTGAACACTTATTGAACAACCTGCAATGGAACATTCATTATGGAATACTGATCAATTTTTCCGAATACATTTTCATTTTCCTCGCAAATGATATATTTATATGTGGTGTACTGTCCTAATGAACTAGTAAAACTTTCATTCAGTGCTTATTTTTCAGGTAATTGAAATCATAGTTACAATATTTGTCATATTTCACTTCACATTTCTACTTTTGTCATTTCTTTCTCTGCCTAGGCTCAGGTCTTCTTCACAACAACCCTTCCCAGGATGTTTTGGTGCACAGCCAGTGCCTTCCTCGGGTTCTTATTGTTAAAACCTGGCTATTATTTCCTCACATTGTTCCCTTCCTTATTAATATTAGACTATTGGATAGTGCTCCTAGTTACTGTATACGCTTTTACTCACTCCACTTTTTACATGATTTCTGTGTGTCCCAGTTTTGTTTTTTCCTTTTTGTGGTTCACAGTTATTTCTTAATCCATTCTAACTTTACTGATTTTTTTTCAGAACCAGGCATTGAACTCAACTGATCGTCTTGTCGTGTTCTATTTATCTGGTTTCATGTGTGTGCATGCATGTGTACTTTGAGTGTTTAACTGAATATTTTCAAACCCCGCTTTATCTAGTGTAAATACTGACATATTCCTTCTTGTTGTTTGTCTTCTGGACTTGAAATGTTGTGCTTCAACTAGATCTCTTTGTCTTCCTGTGCTGTAGGAAAAGTACTCCCAGAATCACGGGCATTAGAGCAAGGTGGTGGTACTGGTTATTCACACACTAGGCGATAGTTACCAATAAGGAAGATTTGAGATCCACTGAAGCTCTTTTATCAGGAGATTTTCTGCTTTTACATTCCTTGTGGTTGGTTTTAAATATGGTTGTAGTGTTAGATGAGCTCAAACATTTGACGCCACCCACAATCTCAGGTCCTCCAGAGGTATGACACAGACCTGTGTCACTCTTTTTAGCTGTAGGCTTTCTTCCTCTTTGGAGTCGAAGAGCCCATGAGAAAATGTCTCTCTGTGCAACTCAGGCTGGCCTTGACCTCACTCTGTAGCCCAGGATGAGATTAAACCTCAGCTACCCTTCTGCCTGAGTTACACACGTGCTGTGATTACAGAAGTGCCGCTCTAGGCTTTGCACTCCTTTCTCTTTTCCTTTGCTCTTCCCATTACTTGTAGGCTGAATTTCTCACACAAGAGAAATCATGCATTCAAGGACACTGGCCCAAGCCAACAGGCACACAGCTCTGTGAGGAGACTGAGGAGGGAGGCGGCACTAGGGAGGATGGCGAGAGCCAACAATCAGCTAAAGCCAAGATACATGGTGTGTGGAAAGATGAGTACTTCCAGTACTGCACAGGCCCAGTATCCTTGGTTGGTCAGTGTGGAGGGGAATTTCCCTTCCCCAGCTGATGAGACAGGAAGCTCTGCAAATTCTGAGACTTAACGTTGCTGCCACACTGACAGAGCCTGAGGAGGAGAACTCAATGGAGCCCGAGAGTGGCGAGGGAACAATAGTGCCTAGTGATTCCCTCTATGTGGAGGGAAATAGCATGGCGGATTCAGTCAGCTTGAAGCCCTCTCTCCTCTGGTTAAGGAGTGAATGATGGAAGTAGATTCAAACAGTACAGGTACTCACAGGCATCTGCAATAACTTCTGTACCTTGGTAGGTGCAGGAGGGAAACAGAGCACCCACATATTTTCCTATTTTCAACATGTAATAGGACCTTCCCTCCAGACAGTGAAATATTTTAATAGACACGTTACATCCAAAAGAAGGCCGATTGTCACACACACACACACACACTCTCTCTCACACACACACACACACACACACACACACACACACACACTCGATATCTAGCAATTGAGGAAAAAAATCCTACTGAGTGGTTTGGCTGAGAGCAAATGCTCCTGGGGAATTCTCAATGTCGTGAGACAGAGAGCAGGAAGCCTCGCTTTTGTGGAGGCTTTCAGCCCACTAAAGGGAAACAGGGAAGAAAAAAAGGCCATGACACAAAAATACAAGGTGCTTTGAAAACTGCTGCAGTGCTGCAGGCAAAGTGCTCTGACATATAAAGAGTCTTAGGCCAAGTTCAGGGCTGCAGAGAGGAGTGGAGTGCTGGGCACAGGGGCTCCTTGTCTGTGTCAAGATGACCTGGATGCCCCAGGCTCTGTGCTCTCCACAGAAGCATTCAAGGTAAGGGTGCTATGTATAGTCCTTGGGAACCAGCATGCAAGAGCATGGCTGGGAAGGTAAGTCACTGGGAACACTTTTAGCTCCTACTCACAACACGAGCAGACACTGAGTTCCCCTGACCATCATTCCAGAGATCAGAAGGAAGTGAAGGCAAGTGTGCTCCATTTCAATCTTTCCAAAACTAACAGCGGAAGGAAGTCACCAAGGAGGGGCAGAACGCAGCCTCCAGACGGCCAGGCAGGCATTCCCCGTGGCACAGGAGCTGGAAGGACACAAGCAAAAAGGCAGGATGATTTCAAGTTCTTCCTCTTAATAGGCCCAGCTACGCAGGAGAATTCTAAAGGAATTCTGGTCTTATGCAGAGGCCCCACCTGAGGGACAGTACCTTATTCCTCTGGTGGGGCTTCCACATAAGATCAGAATTCTCGTAGAGTTTTGCAAGTGCTCAAGCCCTTGTGGCTGCTCATGCGCTATCCTAGCTGGTCTGAGCAGGTCCTCCCACTCCAAGTTGATGCACGTGGTTCTCTAACACTTAGCACACAAGTGCCTGTGAATTTTTCACTGAGTTCCCTCTCCCTATATTTCCCCCTTTTCATTTAGTTTCCCATCCACTCTGTTACTCAGTCCTCTTCCCATACCTGCTTAGCACCCAGTGCTGCCCTCTTTCATAGTCTCACTGAGTCTTCTGCAGCCCTGCCAGTCCCACCTGATCTCACCCCATGCCTCATCCTGAATTAGCAGGGGAGTTGGAGAAGTATGACACATAGTATAAATTGTGTGTTGTATTGATTTGCTCTTTAGATTTGACACTGAAGTCAGACAAGTTCAGCAAGACCCCGACTGGTAGCCGGCTCAGCGTATCCTGGATTTGGGACCTGCTCAACATGCAAGATCTGAGTTTGAACCCTGGTCCTTGTGCTTGCCAAAGCAGGTACTTAATCTTATTGTTCCTTTTAAGACTACAAATTGTGTGAGTATATGTATACAACAGGTATAACCCCAGTGCCGTTCCAAACTTTATGTTGCTATCCGGAGTTGTTATGCTTTGGGGCTGGTTCTAGTTAAAAGATAAAAAATCATGATAGTGAAATAATACTATATTTTATGAATCTGGCTTCTCAGAAGGCAGCTTCATGACTAAGCCACAATGCACATTCTCCCGCTTGCTGCGAGGGAGGCCAGCGCTTGCCTGCTCTCCTGGCCTGCACTGAGCTCTCTCCTGGGGCCCGGGACCCGCAGCCTGCGTGGTGCTCGGGTGCTGCTAGTGCCATGTGAGGCGCTCACAGGGCTGCTCAGTGGAGCACAGCTGGTCATAGAACTGCGGGAAGACACTGAGTGTGCGGTGCTTTGGGACGCGCACAAACACAGCTCTTACTCCAAGTAGGTTTGTTTTTCTCATAGAATAAATTGAAGGAAAGCATAGTACTATTATGTAAACGTAATGCGAACAAGTCTTGTACTACCTTACTTTCTTCTTTCAATTTTTATGTGTTCTATTCTTTTTAATCTGTATGCATCATTCCTACCGCCAAGTCACATTTTATGTGTGAAACCCTTCCAAGTGAACCTTTCAGTGTTCCATCTGTTGCGGTTCCAGGGTAAAGTAACTAGGATGCTAGAAACGTCTTCTCCAGTTTCTTATTAAAAACTCCAGCTCAATGCCTGAATATAAACACTATACCCAGCATGTTTATGTAACTCTGTAAATTTAAAAAGAAATAAACGAAGGTTAGGAGAACTTGGAGTATCACAAGCCCAAGCAAACTGCTTGTGTTCTAAAGGCTGGACTTCTAAGAGAAAAGACAGGATCTTAACTTAAGTTCTTCGAGTTGGCCCTTTGGATTCCAGCCAGAAATCTCCCCTTGGAAATTGCTCCCTGAGGATGACCAAGTGCTGTAGTACTAAGAATACGCATTATATGAGGTGCCCGGGAATTACTAGGCACAGAATAAAGGTTATATTCATCTGATTAAATTCACAATTCGGCCTCGAGTAAGTGTTTGATGAAAATACCTGGTACAGCTTCCATTTCAGCAAGCATTGAATAGAATTTCTAGGACAACACAGTTTTCCTTAGAATAAAAACAGAAATGACAGCTGAAAAACCTAAAAATAAATTACCGCTCTGGGAACAAATGTCTACAAGCATTTTCAGCACAAGCACTTCATTAACAATTTTCATTTTGAAGAATATTTTGTGGTTGATGAATTTCTAAATTAATGACCCTGGAATATCATTTTTCCAGCAACTTTGGGGCACAGTAAGTATCTTTCTGAAAACAGGAGATTATTTGAGATAAAATACAAGAGGTTATTATCAAAAATTGTGCGCACACATATCATTTGTTTTACACCATACATCATGTTAGGATTTATAAAAAAAGGGAATCTTGAGTCCATGAAATTAAAGTATTCAATTTAAGTTCATATAGCAAACATTGTTGAATTTCTGTCATCTTCTCATGTGAAATTCTGTATCACCTAATATTTTAATGATGTTTTCATTAATTTTAATTTCGTTTAAAAACTAAACATATAAAAGTTTATATTCTGAAAGTATAATTTTTGAACGAAATTTGATTCTTGTATAGTCACCTTAAAAAATATATTGATACTAGTGCTGAAAACCCATGCTGCATTTTACTGCCTCAGAAAAGGTGAGCAAATGTGTTGTTTTAGGAAGACAAGGTTTCTTTTCAACAGCATCTGTCTCCCAGCTGCACTTCTGCATGGGCTTCATGTCCAGGGGATCCCAGGCTCCCTTGCACCCTGGTCCAAATTAAACCAGACTTTAACCACCTGGGTCACATCTGAGTATTCACCTCAGGCAGACATAATATTTTTCAGAAAAACCATTAACACTCTGTGCAGTTATTTGACTGGTTTAGCTAAAGCGAGTTGAAGAAGGAGCTTATTTCTTCTTCTTCTTCTTCTTCTTCTTCTTCTTCTTCTTCTTCTTCTTCTTCTTCTTCTTCTTCTTCTT
>NW_004525014.1:162323-164888 GCF_000260255.1 Octodon degus
TTTTTTTTGGAACCAGGGATTGAAGGAGCTTATTAAAAACAATGCAAAACAGTTCAAGATTGAGTTTAGGCCACACCTGGTGGCGCATGCCTGTGATTCCAGGACCCCAGAGGTTGAGAGAACAGGATAGCTGCAAATTCAAGCCTGCCTGGAAACTACAGTGAAAACTTGTCTCCAAGATAGAAGATAACCCCTTTTTTCTCAGTTACCATATTTTCAAGAATTTATTATGGCTGTGGCACACCTAAACCCCAGATAAAAATTAGTCTGAGAAGTCATTGGGAACAAAGACAAAGAGGAATAAAACAGAAATGGTTGTCACCAGAGTCAAAGATACAGGCTCATTCAGGAGTGTAAACCACATTCCGGGCAGCAATACTCCATCCCAAGTGAAATCTCTGGAGTCAGAATACCCAGGAGGAATCAGAGGCCACGCATTACTGCCCTTTCACATACATAATCTCGTGTCCTTGCTCTGCTATAAAGTATGTGGGTAATATTATGGCATAATATTTTGCACATTATTAAATGTATTAGTAATGAAAAAGATTTAGAGCAGTAATCAATTTCACACTGAAAACAGTATGAATCTTTTCAAATACCAGAAACAAGCCTCCTGGTATAATCATATCTAAGCAAGGAAATGTATATTTTTTCCTTCTTATTTACAATACATTCATCCTACTCTAGGTACACTAAGAAAAATATTGTGCCACTCATACAAACCAAAATATTTTGGTGACAGGAAAATCTCAAAATTTATTATTAAAACCACAAGTGCTTCAGGACACCATAAATAGCTGGAACTCCACCGATATCCCTGACTTCATCCTCCTGGGGCTGGCAGATACTGCAGAGACACAGCTGGGCCTCTTCCTGCTCTTCCTCCTCATCTACCTGGTCACAGTGCTGGGGAACACAGGGATGATCCTGATCATTCGCCTGGACCCCCAGTTGCACAAACCCATGTACTTTTTCCTCACTCACCTGTCTGTCCTCGACCTCAGCTATTCCAGTGTCATCACCCCTAGAACCTTACAGAACTTAGTGGCTTCAACCAAGAGCATCTCATTCCTGGGCTGCTTCACCCAGATGTACTTTTTTATATTCTTTGCTACTGCCGAATGCTTTCTCCTCTCCTCCATGGCCTATAACCGCTATGTGGCTATTTGCATCCCTTTACGCTATCCATTTGTTATGTCCTCGAGACTGTGCTATGTGCTGCTCGCTGGTTCTTATGTCCCTGGTCTTGTAGATTCCACTGTGAATGTGATTTTAATAAGCAGTCTGCATTTCTGTAACTCTAATGTCATCAGTCACTTTTTCTGTGACCTCTCTCCCATTTTAGCCTTGTCCTGCACTGATACTTCAGGTATTGAACTTGTTATATTAGTTTGTTCTGCATTCAGCTCACTGTCTCTCATCATCATCTCTGCATCCTATGCGTCCATCTTCTACACTATACTGAAAATTAACTCCACTGCAGGAAAGCGGAAAGCCTTCAACACCTGTGCCTCCCACTTCCTGGGTGTCACCCTCTTTTACAGCACTATACTCTTTACTTACTTTAAATTCAAGCAGTCCTACTCCCTGGGCAAGGATCAGGTGGCCTCTGTGTTTTACACCATTGTGATCCCCATGCTGAATCCCCTCATCTACAGCCTCAGGAACAGAGAGGTGAAGAACGCTGTCCTTAGAATCTGCAGAAAAGAGATAGCTCCAGGTCATTAAAATAACGCTGTTGCTCAGCAATTCTGGTTGTCCACTTGTGCGCTTGTGTCCCCACCCTTCTTCTGCAGAATTCTTTAGTCTCATTCTGAAAATAGCTCGATATCTTTTTTAATGTTCTCCATCTGTTTTCCACATATAAAATAGTGTCTTAGACACTCTGGGGCATCTATTCT
Organism: Octodon degus; assembly: GCF_000260255.1. Taxonomy (NCBI): domain Eukaryota; kingdom Metazoa; phylum Chordata; class Mammalia; order Rodentia; family Octodontidae; genus Octodon; species Octodon degus. The sequence continues at coordinate 164,228 of NW_004525014.1, forward strand.
GTCAAGTTCATACTTAATTTTGAATAATGAGTGAAGTGTTAAATCTAAGATTGAAAAACTCTGCTAGTTTAAGGCCTTTTTTAAAGAAACTGAGAAAATTTGCATAATTTTGAAAATATGTCAAACACATTTTTCTACAGTCCTTAAATTTTATAGAACTTTACAGTGAAAAAGCCCATCACTTTCATGTGTATGTTTGTATAGAAAGATCCGTAGCAGCAGGTTTTGGGACCACAGCCTACAAATCATTGTTGTAGCTCAAAAATCGAATGACAACGAGGCAAGTCCAAAAGTTAAAGAAGCGCTTTATTTTAGCTGGTACCCAGTGGCAACACCCGGCACAAAGTGCCTAAGTGCGAGCTGAAAGGGGTGGGGTGGGGTTTATAAAGCTTAAAACCACAAAGCAGGCGGGGTACAACTCAGGGAGTCCAAGGAGACATGGCAGCTGCTGAGACTAGATATGGTTGGGGGTCTGGAGAAGTTCTTGGAATTCGAGGGTGGGGCGAGGGCTTACAGCAAGGGCTTGCAGAAAGAGAAGTTCTGTGAGATAGGCACACATTGGAGTTTAAGGGTGGGGGCGAGGGCTCGCAGCAAGGCTTACAGGAACAGAAGTTTTGGGAGATAGGCACATTTTACAGCAGCTGACATGGTTCACTAAGAC
>NW_004525014.1:165103-166840 GCF_000260255.1 Octodon degus
AAGACAATCTATTAATGCTTCCTTTTATCACAACAAGCCTGGGATTCCTACAACATCTCATGTTTTATTCAATTTCATTTACAAACAGTAAAAAGCTTAGAAGAGGAATCAATGTTGCCTGTAATTGACACCTTCCTGCATCCCTTGCTGGATGGGTGGTTATGCATTTTCTTATGCATATTCACCATAAATTCTGTGATTCCCTGTATGGTCTTTTTTCACTTTAAATATCAATATTCAATCATCTCAATGTAGTTATATCGTCTAAGATTCACATGTATTCTGCATATGAGAGAAAGTCTGAATCTCATTATGTAGAGCTTAGAAATAGAAATGTGAATGAATTTACCAATTTCAACACCTGTGTGCAGTAATACATGGTAGGGTGCTCCTGTGAGCCATGTTAGAGACCCACATTTCTGTGACATGAACAGGCACATCTACCAGCCCCTTCTTTGTCTTTCTCCTTACATCTTCTGATTTGTAATGTCTTTAAAATATATTACTGTGTATTATGTTTGTGTTATTCAAAAGCAAATGAAATCAAAATATTGCAATCAAAATTATCCATCAATTTTGAACCTGTGGTATTCCATAACCTTTGTTTAAGGAAAGGTGATAATAATAGCTTTATTTTAAAGCATTTTATCCATACATTTCATGATTGCATTTTGAAATTTCTCTGTATTTTTAAGGTTATTTTATAGTGTACTGTTTCATTTACCAAAACTTTGTTTTTATTTTATTTTATTGTTATATATTTTAGTACAGGGTCTTCAAGGTATCACTTCACAGATGGGACTTGTACTGGTCCTTCCTGCTTTTCAGCCTCCAAAGTGCTGGAATTACAGGTGCACACCATGACGCCCAGTCTCAGTCCTGAGCTCTGTGCCTCTTGGGGTAGATTAGGCCAGGCTGGCCTGGTTCAGTTATGTTTATGTAATTTTTCCTACATTCATATTATCTATGTGCCTGAGTCAGAATATTTGTACTGTCAGTTGTTATTAAACCTGGGACTGCAAAGGGTGACTGTAGACAATATGTACCTTGAAAAAATTTTAAAAGTTTAATTATATTCTGCTATTTTTTGTATTACAATGTTTAGAATCACTTATATCATGTCATTAAAAATGTGTAATGTAAACCATTGGTGACAAGAAACATTTAAACCACTTACTTTAGATTTAGCATTTATTTAATCATTACCAGAGATCAATCCTGAGATTTGGTGCTTGCCCCACAGTTGCTTACTCTGCTGAACTACCTCCCCTGACCTCTAAGCTAGTACTTATTGGCTACATCTCTACTCACTTCATGCACTGGAAGTTATTTCTCTGAAATAATTGAAAACATGAAGCTCGCTGTCTCAGGACCACTGCAACAGACTACATACTACAAATGTGATTTTTTAAAAGCCTGCCCAGCAAACATGAGCACGTGGTTTTGCTTCCTGACACTTACTGGCTAGCCAGTGATGCTGACATTGCAATTCACTGATGCAGACGTCACTGGGAAGAATAAGTCGCCAGACAGTGGACAGTGGCACTCAGGGCTCTGTACTAAGAATCATGTTTTCCTACTGAAATAAAATATCCAGGAATAGACTTCCTCAAAACAAAACAATATTCATGCTCCAACCTGACCCTACTGGGGTTTAGTACTTGCCCTGTTGCTCAGAAGACACGGGGTTTGCCTCCTTTTTGGCCAGCAGCTCAGAGCTCATCTTCTCCTACCATT
>NW_004525014.1:175520-191647 GCF_000260255.1 Octodon degus
GTTTTAAAACTGGCAGTTAATTGGTATGATTTTCAACCTGACGAAATATACATGCTGATGCCTGTGAACTAAGCAACTGCACCGATGACAGCAATGTGTAGTACTAGGGCCATGCTTGGCATGCCTGTCATTCTGGGCTTCTAAATGCATACTACTTCTAATGGCAATTTTTATATCTATGCATTGAAAAGGTATTTTTTCCCTTCTTGCTCATAATAGATTCATCATGTTCTAGGTACACTAATTGAGAAAAATATTGAGGCATTCATAACAACAAAAAATATTTTTGGTGACAGAAAAATTTGAAAATTGTTCATTACAAAGACAAGTGCTTCAGGACACCATGGACAGCTGGAACTGCATTTCTGTAACTCTAATGTCATCCATCACTTTTTCTATGACCTCTCCCCGGTTTTAGCCTTGTCCTGCACTGATACTTCTGATATTGAGCTCATTATTTTAATTTGTTCTTCATTCAGCTCTCTGTCTCTCATCATCATATCTGCATCCTGCATATCCATCTTCTCCACTATCATGAACATTAACTCCACTGCAGGAAAGCGAAAAGCCTTCTCCACCTGTGCCTCCCACCTCCTGGGCGTCTCTGTCTTTTACAGCACTATACTCTTTATTTACCTCAAGCCAAAGCAGTCCTACTCCCTGGGCAAGGACCAGGTGGCCTCTGTGTTTTACACCATTGTGATCTCCATGCTGAATCCCCTCATCTACAGCCTCAGGAACAGAGAGGTAAAGAATGCTGTCCTTAGAATCTGCAGAAAATTGTCACACCATTGTTGAACAATTCCCGATGTCCACCTATGCCCTTGCAACCCTACCCCTATTCTGGAGAATTCTTTGGTCTCATTCTGAAAATAACTCAATTTTTTAATGTTCTCCATGTGTCTTTCACTTATCAAATAGTGCCTTTGATATTTTCAGACACATGATATCTCAAGTACATAGATGATTTTAAATAGTGAATGATGTGCTAAATCTAAGATGTAAATTCCTGTAATTTTAAGGTCTTTTTTTAAAGAAAGTGAGAAATTTTCAAAATTTAAAAAATATGTCAATAGAATAATTCTTCAAACTTAAATTTTTAAAAGCTTTATTTTGAAGGGGCTGGAGAGATAACTCAGTGGAATAAGTCCTTCCCTGGCAAGCTCAGGGTCCTGAGTTCAATCTCCTGTACCACAAAAATAAATAAATTAACACACAAACAAATGAATTAATTAATTAAAAAACTTTATTGTGGAAAGGTCCATCATTTTCATGTTTGTGTTTGTACAGAAAGATCTGTAGCAGCAGGATTTGGGACAATGGCTTACAAATCATGATGACAGCATTTGGATTCCAGATCCACAGCTCTGCTCCTGTATGACCCACAGGAATTATGACTAATTCCCTGCAAAAATAAGGTCCGGCATGCACATCTGCAAGGGATGTAAAATCCTTCCATGTCCTCTGATCAGGGCATGGATATTACCCTTCAGGACAATCTGTTAATGCTTCCTGTTATCACCACAAGCCTCGGATTCCTGTAATATGTCAAAATAATGTAGTCACTGTAATTCTGAATAAACACCTTTACTTCTGCAAATCTTTTATTCAGTTTAATTTACAGACAGAGAAAAGGCAAAAAGATGCATCAGCATTTCCTGTTATTGACAGTTTCGTGCATCCCTTGCTGGGTAGCTGGTTATGCACTGACTTGTGCATATTTACCTAATTCCTGTAATTTCCTGTATGATCTGTTTTCTTTTTTCACTTAACCATTAATGCTTAGCAGTCTCATTTTAGTTATCCCCTGTAAGATTAAGTGTATTCCGTATATGAGCAAAATTCAAAATCTCACTATATAGAGCCTAGAAAATGAAATGTGAGTGAATTTTCCAAGTTAAACACTTGTATGCAGTGACACACATTAGGGTGCTCCCGAGAGCCACGCTAGAGACCTTCCTTTCTGTGATGTGAGCGGGCGCATCTGCCAGCTGCTTCTTTGTGTTTCTCCTGACATCCTCTGGTGTGTAATGTCTTTAAAAATATATCACTGGGTATTGTATTGTGGTATTTTTAAAAATACAATAAAAACATTGAAATAAAAAAAATTATCCATCAATTTTGATCCCGTGGCATTCCATAAGCTTTGTTCAAGAAAGGATAAAAATAGTTGTTTTTTAAGCATTTTATCCATTCATTTCATGATTCCATTTTGAATTTTCTCTTTGTCATTTTAAGGTTATTTGATACTGTACTGTTTTATTTGGCAAAAGTTTTGTATTTTTTAATTTACTTTAATTTTATTTTATTGTTATGTATTTTAGTACAGGGTCTACAGGGTCTCACTGCACAGATCAGACTCCTGGTGATCCTACCTGTTTCTCAGCTTCCCAAGTACTGGGGTTCCAGGCACGTGCCACCATCCCCGTCTCAGTCCCAGGCCCAGAGTGCCTGGCGTCCACACTGGCAGGGCTGGCCAGCTTCATGTATCCTTAGGTGACTTTTCCTGCATTCATTTTATCTATGTGCCTGAGCTAGAAAATTTACACTGCCAGTTGTCGTTAGCAAAGCTGTCTCTACAAAGTGCAGCTGCAGACAATATGTAACTTGAGGACAGTTTAAAAGTTTAACTGTATTACATTATTGTACTTTATGGTAATTGGAAAGCACCGTACCATTGACTGAGTTTCCAACTCTTATTAAACAACCTGCAGTGTAAGATTCTTTAAGGAATATTGATCAGTTTTTCCCAATATATTTTTATTTTCCATATAAATGATACACGTGGTGTAAGTCCTAATGAAATAGTATAGCTTTCCTTCAGTGCTTATTTTTCAACTAATTGAGTCACATTTATAATACTTGTCATGTGTTATTTCACAGTTTCACATTTGTCATTTCTTTCTCTGCCTAGGCTCAGGTCTTCTTCAGAGTTATCCTTCCCGGGACGCTTTGATATCATAGCCAGTGCCTTCCTCAGGTTCCTATCGTTAAACTTTGACTATTACTCCCTCACATTGCTCTTGTCCCCTTTCTTCTTAATATTAAACTCTTGGATAGTGCCCCAGAATCTATGTGCTCATATACTTCATTTTTTGTTTACATTTCTGTGTGTCCCAGTTTTGTTATTTCCATTTGAGTTTCATAATATTTCTTCATCTATCCTAACAGTAATGATCTTCTAGTTGGATTCCATTTATCTGGTTTCATGTGTGGGCACATGCTTGTGTGCATATATGCCTCTGTTGAGTGCTTTTCTGAATACTTTCAAAGCCCGCGATACATAGTGTGATTTCTGACATATTCCTTCATGCTGTTTGTCCTCTGGAGTAGAACTGTTTTGTTTCAACTATAACTCTCTTGTCTGCCTGTGCCATAGGACAAGTACTACCAGGAGCTGGTGTATTAGAGCAAGGTGGTCGTGTTGGTCATTCTCACATAGACAATAGTGACCAACAAGGAAGATTTGAGATCCAGATGAGCTCTCCTAACTGGAGATTCTCTGTTGTACATTGCTTCGTTTGGCTTTAAAGATGGTTTCCTATGTAGCTGTGATTCCTGCCTGTTTATAGTTAGATCAGCTCACACCTTTCACAACAACCTTCATCCCATGTACCCAAGAGGTCAGGAAACAGACTTGTGTCACTCTTCTTAGTTGTATGTTTTCTTCCTTTTTGACTTGAAGAGCACATGAGAAAATGTCTCTCTGTGCAACTCAGGTTGGCCTTGAACTCACTCTGTAGCCCAGGCTGAGAGAAAACCTCAGTTTCCCTCCTGCCTGAGTTAGCCATATGCTCTGATTACAGAAGTGCAGCCCTATGCTTTGCCCTCCCTTCTCTTTTCCTTTAGTCTTCCCATTACTTATATGTTTCATTTCTCACATAAGAGAAATTGTGCATTCAAAGACATTAGTCCAGAGTAGTTCACCAAAGGATGAGATAGGTGGGCAAGGAGAGTCACTTCTGCTGTTTCCTTATCCAATCCATAGCCAGTGGTCAGGAGCATCACCCTCAGGAGGAGGTTAGCTCGCCAGGGCCACAGTCCCTGAGTGGAGTCATCATGAAGATCAATAGTTCAGAACCTCTGCCTAGCTAGAAGCAAGTCCAGGATACACTGGTGGCAATCTCAGAAGTTGTATATGTTGACCTGCTAGAAGGAGACACAGAATGTCACACTAGATTTAAAACTACAGAGGCATCCCAGGCACTAATGAATGTCCACACTGAGATTAGAAAGAGGTACAGCTGGAAACTCGAGGTCCTTTCTGGTGATCATGAGCAGAAATACTGGCAGAATATTCTGGTAGCTAGACAAGCCAAGCTCAACCAGCCATGGGAGAAGAGAGGCGCGGAGAAGTTAATCATGAAAGCTGAAAAGATTAGACTGGAAGAGACTCAAGCAGCAAGTAAACACATTTGCTTTTCTGAATATGACTGAAGAGTGGGGCTCACCTATATTTCACTGTGTCCTGGACGTCGTTTGACTACAGCAGCACCATAAGAGTGTTTAATAAGATCTACACTTAATGAAAGGAAATACTTTAGTTCCTTAGCTGTAATTAAGACTTTTTTTTAGAGATGAGTCCATTGTATACCAGTTTTTCATTAAACACTTTATTTGTTGAAATTATATGTCAACATCAAGTTTGTTCTTTTCAAAGGACTTTGTACATGTATTTTGAATATGATCGCTGATTTTTGTTGTATTTACAAAAGCAGTACAACATTGCAGAAATTAAATACTTGATGTAACATCAATAAAACAAACAAACAAACAAAAGACATTAGTCCAAGCCAGCAGACACACAACTCTGTGGAGATTGAGGAAGGAGGGCACATTAGGTTGGATGGTGAGAGCCAACAATCAGTTAAAACTGAGACATATGGGGCCTAAAGATGAGTAATTCTGATATTACACAGACCTAGTGTAACTGGTTGCTCAGTGTGGAGGGGAATTTCCTCTTCCCAAGCTGATGAGAGAGGAACCTCTACATATTCTGAGAGTCAATGTTGTTGCCAGCCAGCCAGAGCCAAAGGAAGACTCACATTTTACAGCCAAAGAAGTGAAGCACTGGTCTAATGCTCAAGGCATTCACTCATCTTACCACACACCTCATTATCCAGAAGCATCTGGATTGATAGAATCTTGGAATGATCTTTTGAAGATGAAGTTATAAGCCAGCTAAGTGGCAATAGTTCACAGGGCGGGGGTAAGGTACTTCAACAGGCTGTATATGCTTTGAATCAGCACCCTCTGAATAGTACTGTTTCTCCCATAGCCAGGATTTATGGGTCCAGGAATCTAGGGGTGGGAGTAGGAATGGTACTACTCACCATTACCCTGAGTGACCCACTAGCAAAATGTTTTGCTCCTTGTCCCCAGAACCTTGTGTTCTTCTGGACTAGAAGTCCTAGCCCCAGAGCAAGGAAGACTTGTACCAGGAAGCACCATTCAATGACACCATTGAACTGGAAGTTAAGATTTCACCCTCTTCACTTTGGTCTCCTCATGCCTCTGAGGAAACAAGCTAAAAAGGGAGTCATAATGTTGTCAATGGTGATTGACCCAGAATATACAGGGGAAATTGGATTCCTACTCCACCGTGAAGGAAAGGAAGAATATACACAGAGTGCAGGAGATCCCTTGGGAAGCCTCCTATTATTGCCATGACCTGTTGTTAAGATGAATGGGACACTACAAGAATCTAATGCAGGCACAATGAAAAATGGTCCAGAGCCTTCATGAATGAAGGTATGGGTCACTCCACCAGGGAAAGAACAAACACCTGCTGAGGTACTTGGTGAGGGCCAAGAAAATATAGAATGGGTAGTAGAAGAAGGTATTTCTAAATAGCAGCTACAACCCCATGATCAACTACAGTAAAGAGAAATATAACTGTCTTATTTCACACACATATGTATATGTAATATAATGTGGATAAATTTAGTACCAGTTCTTAAGGATTACTAAACCTGTGTTAATGTTGAAGCATAAGGATCAAGGAAAGAAAACTTTCCTGTTATTTTCGTATGGGTATTAGTGTGTTCCCACTTGTATGCAGGATTACAAGAATATTGGGCACAATTATACATACATCACCGTATCTTCAGATACTATAAACAGGTCTAGTTGCCAAGTTGCTAAGGGGTGGATTGTAGTGGTCAATACATTATGCCCAGTTGGCTGGATTTTCTAGAGTTTCCACACTCTGGGCTGTGAGGACCCCTCTCCAGAGTAACTCAGCACAAAAAGCGGATAGAAAAAGATTGAGAAAGGATTTGGCATTCCACTCCCTCTAAGCAAATTCATTCTTTGCAACCAGCTTGGACTTTGTCTCCTGGCTTCCGGCACAGACTCTTCCGCATCCAGCTTGGATCCTTGCGCTTTCTGGTTCACAGTCTTCAGCCTTGCAGTCCAGACCCAAAGGCCAACCATTAGCGACTGGTAGAGACAGAACTCTGAAGCAAGCTTCAGACCTTGGGACTGAATCCTTCAGTCTCAGGTAGGCAGACGCCGTCTACACATTTCCTCATCTGAGTCTGTGAGTCATACATCTTGTGTTATATCGGTTCCTTGTGTTATATCTGTTCCTCTAGTAAAACTCTGACCAAAAAGGAATGTGTTTATATAAGTCATGGGGCAGATGTGGCTTGAGATCTGTGAGTGGCTTGAGGTCCAGTGTCAGAGGACCGGGCTTGAGTGGCAAGGCCAGAGAGTTATGAAGCATTAAGCTGGCATCATGCTCTCCACAGTCCCCCGAGTCCTGAGGACTCTCTTGGAGATGTAGATTAGGTGATCCTGGACACAGTGGCACCCTAGCCTGTCCTCCAGATGCTGTAGGGTAGGGTGATGTTGTCTGTGACTGAGGCTGCCTCCGGCAGACAGGAGATATTTGGAGAAGACAAAGGCATTGACCCTCTCTCCTGAGAAAATAAGGATCCAAAGTAATGCTGCTTAATTCATACTGCCTTAAACTATGTAACACCCAGTAACTGTCATTAAATAAATGTTTCTTTCTTACATTTGAAGTGTTGGGTATCTAGTACATCAGTGAGAGAAGAGTAACTAAGACACGGCCCACTCTGCTCCTCAGGCCTCCTCCTCCCATAGATGCTGAGCACCTTCTCCTGTCCTCTTTTATACTCTCACTGAGGCCTCTGAAGCCCAGCCAATCCCTCCTGATCTCTCCCCTATTCCTCATCCTGAATTAGCAGGAGAGTTGGAGAATCTAGACAAAGAGAATAAATTATTTGTTTTATGATTTGCTCTTTAGTTTTGGCACTGCTCTGGTAAGTATTCCACCTCACAGAAAAGTTCTGTAACAAGATCCCAATGCACACACTAAAAAGGGCCTTTAATAAAGTATTTCAGGTTTGTTGTTGTATTTTAATTTTATTATTCTTTTTTTCCATTTATATATTTGTTACAGTGTCTCACTACACAGCTTGGACTCCTACTGATCCTCTTGTTTTCAGCCTCCCTAGCACTGGGATTACAGGAGTGCACAACTATTCTGGGACTCGGATGCCTGCTCAGTGTGCCCTAAGGATGGGGCCCGTGTGGCGTGCGGGATGTGGGATGGAACCCTGGTCGCTGTGCTTGCAAAAGCAGACATTTAAACTTATTATTCATTTTAATACAATGTCTTATGTGAGTATACATAAAGCAGGTATAACCCCACTGGTCATTCCAAAATTTATGTCACTATCTAGGCTCATTATGTTTTAGGGATTCTTCCTTTTAAAATATAAAAATCAAGACAGTGAAATAATACTATATTTTGTGAATTGGGCTTCTCAAGAAGGCAGTTCCACAGCTGAGCCAGAGTGGAGAGTGTGGCCGCCCCCCTTGAGCAAGCCCAACATTTGCCTGCTCTGCCCCGCCAGCACTCAGCTCTTCTAGTGGAGCCCAGGTGCTGCAGCCTGCATAATGCACGCACGCTGCTCAGTGAGAAACTCACCCAGCCCGCTAGGCAGAGCACAGCCTGGCATAGAATTGGGAGAAGATACTGAACACGTGGTGCTTTCATAAATATGCAAACAAAACTCACACTCCAAATGAATTTTTTTCTCATAAAAGGAATTAAAGCAAAGGACATCACTATTATGCAAACATAATGCTAACAAGTCTTGTACTACCTTATTTTTCTCTTTCAATTTCAATGCCTTCTATTCTTTCTAATGTGTATGCATCAATCCTATGACCAAGTTACCCATGTACTGTGATTACAGAGGTGCAGTGTTATGCTACCTATTTCTTTCTCTTTTCCTTTATTCTCTCCATTATTTATAGGCTGCATTTCTCACGTAAGAGAAATCATGCATTCAAGGGTATTGGTCCAAGCCAACAGACACACCTCCTCTGTGGGGAGACTGAGAAGGGAGGCATCGCTAGGTAGAATGGTGAGAGCCAACAATCAGTTGAAACTGAGATACATGGTGTGTGAAGAGATGAGTGATTCCGGTATTACACAAGCCCAGCATGACTGGTTGCTCAGTGTGTAGGGGAATCTTTCTTCTTCCCATGTTGATGAGAGAGAAACCTCTGCATATTTTGAGAGCGAACACTGCTGCCCAGGGGTCAGAGCCTGAGGAAGAGAACTCAGTGGAGCCAGGAAGTGGTGAGGGAAGCAGTGGTGTCTAGTGATTCCCTCCATGTGGAAGGAAGTAGCCTTGGGCATTCAATCAGCTCGAAGCCCTCTCTCCTCTGCCTAAGGATAGCAAGCTGGAGTAGGATGCAAACATTACAGGTGCTCACAGGCATCTGCAATAACTTCTGTAACTTGGTAGGTACAGTAGGGAAACAGAACACCCATATTTTCCCATTTTCAGCATATAATAGCACCTTCTTTCCAGACAGTGAGACATTTTAATAGACATGTTAGATCCAAAAGAATGCCTAGCATCACACACACACACACACACACACACACACACACACACACACATACACAATATCAAGCAACTGAGGAAAACTCCTGTGTGGTTTGCTGGAGAGCAAATGCTCAGTGGCTTGAGACAGAGCAGGAAACCCCACTTTTGTGGAGGGCATTCAGCCCATTAAAGGGAAGGGAAAAAAAGAGCATATCAAAAAATAAAAAAGAGCATGTCACAAAACTACAGGAAAACAGCTGAAGGCACAGTACTCAGGCATACAAAGGAGTCTGAGGCCAGGTGGAGAGGCCAGGTTTGGGAAGCTAGGCATGAGGGGTTCATTGTCTGTTTGAAGACACGGCTGCCTGAGACTCTGAGCTCTCCTCAGACGCTTCCAGAATACAAAGAACAGCACATTGTCCTTGGGTGCCAGCGTCCAGAAATCAGGCTGGGAATTTAAGCCACTGGATCATGGTTAGGCCCTGCCCACAGCACAGTCCCTCAGTGGGAATTCTTGTGACTCACTTTCTAGAGAGCAGATGCCAATGAGGGCAGGTGTGCTCCATCCTACCCTTGGCAAACCTGGTAGTGGACTGATGTCTCCCAGGAGGGGCAGAGCTCAGCCTCCAAGCTGCCACACTGGGGTTCCCCAAGGGGAAAGAGGCTTCCAGGAGACCAGGAAAGAAGAGAATGATTTCACGCTCCTCCTCATAATAGGCTTTCTGCACAGGAGAATTCTAAAGGAACTCTGGTCCCCTTCAGAGGCCGCACAGGGGGAGCACTTCCTGTGCGCAACGTTGTAAGCACTCAAGCCGTCCTCCGCGTGCTGCTACGCCCTCCTAGCTGGTCTGCACAGGTCTTCTCACTACCTGGTGCTACACGTGGATCTCTAACACCTAGCAGACACATGACAGTGAATTTTTAACTGCTTTCTCTCTCCCCATACTTGACCGCTTTTCATTGAGATTTCCATCTGTAGCAGTCCATACATGGGTCAAGTTGGCTGGGTCCCGTGGTGGTTCCACACTCTGGGCTGTGAGTGCCCCGCCCCAGAGGAACTCATCACAAAAAAGGGAATTTAAAGAGGTTGAGGTAAGATTTGGCATTCCACTTCCTCCAGAGTACTTCAATCTTGGCAACCAGACTGGAGTTTTTCTCCTGGCTTCTAGCAGACTACTTGGGTGCCAGCTTGTATCCTTGAACTTTCCATCTTAGAGTCTTCAACCTTCCATTCAGACCTAACAGCCAACTCTTAGAGGCTGCTAGAGAATGTTAGAAACTCTCAGAGACAGAAGACTGCAGTGAGCTTCAGACCTTGGGACTAAATGCTTCACTTTTAGTGTGCAGATGCCCTCCACACACTTCCTCATTCAAATATGTGACTGGTACATTTTGGGTTATATCTATTCCTTGTATTATGTCTGCTACTGTAGTAAAAGAGCAACTGAAACAGACTATGCTTATGTAAGTCATGGGGCCAGACCTGGCTTGAGGACCAGTGAGTATTTTGAGGGCCAGAGCTAAAGGACCTGGACAAGACTCCAGATGGGGCCAGAGAGGTGTGAAGCATTGAACTGGTAGCACGCATTCCCCCCATGCCCCCATCCTCCAGGCCTGAGGTCTCATTTGGAGTGTGGAGTGGGTCATCATGGATATGGTGGCATCCCATGCCCTCCTCTGGACCTTGTAACATGGGCCTGCAGTACCTGCTATTGAGACTGCCTCAAGCAGAGAGGAAACCTTTGGAAGAGGCAGAAACATGGGTCATCTAAGAAAAATTGCAAAGAGGGAGCAAACCTGGCCTGAGGAAGAAGCGTGTTCTGGAGAAACCTCGAACTTGAGCAAGTTTACAGAACCAGAACCACTTGAATGATTGGGAGGCCAGGTCTCCTTGGGGAAGGATCCTAATGTCCCTAGAATTTGTGCAGTCTTTCCCTATCCTTCCCAAAGGGACCTAGAGACTTTTATACAAGTAACTACACAGGAGAAGGGAGGGTGATCAGACATTTTGGGGACTACTGGGCAGTAGTTCTAAACTAACACTGATTCCAGGGGATCCAGCGTACCATAGACACCATACTGGCACTATAGTAGGAGCACAGGCCTATGGAAGGCTGATGATCAATGGCGTTGCAGCGAAGGTCTGACTCCCAGTGGGTCCAATAGGCCCTCAACTCCATCCTGCAGGTATTTCCCCTGTTACAGAATGTATAATTAGGATAGATATACTTACTACTTGGAAGAATCCTCACATTGGTGCCCTAACCTGCCAGGTGAGGGCTGTTATGGCTGGAAAGGCCACACTGAGGCCCTTAGAGTTTCCCTTACCAGGTAAAATACTGAGCCAAAAGCAGTACCACATTCCTGGAGGGATGGCACAGATTAGTGTCACCATCAAGGACTTGAAGGTGCAATGTGGTGTTCTCCACCACATCTCCATTTAATTCTCCCATTTGGCCTGTGGAGAAAACAGACGGGTATTAGAGAATGATGGTAGAGTACCGTAAACTGAACCAGTTGGTGATGCCGATTGCAGCTGCGGTACCAGATGTGGTTTCCTTGCTTGAGCAGATTCACACATCCCCCAGGAGTTGCTATGCAGCTGTTGATTTGGCAAATGCCTTCTTCTCCATACCTTTCCATAAGGACCATCAGAAACAATTGGCTTTCACTTGACAAGGCCAGCAATATACCTTCACTCTCTTACACAAGGATGCTTTACCTCTCCTACACTGTGTCACAGCCTGGTTCATAGGAACCTAGATCTCTTTTCTCTTCCTCCAGCTATCACACTGGTCCTTTACAGTGATGATGTTATGTCGATTGGCCCTAGGGAAGAGGAGGTGGCTAACACGTTGGCTTTGTTAGTACAGCATTTGAGAGCCAGATGATGGGCAAAAAATCCCACAAAAATTCAAGGTCCTTCTACTTCACTGATGTTTCTAGGATTCTGGTGGTGTGGAGCAGGTGGAGATATTCCTTCTAAGGTAAAAGATAAGCTGTTGCACCTTGCTCCTGCTATGACCATGAAGGAGGCACAGTGCTTAGTATACTTATTTGAATTTTGGAGACAGCATATTGCTCACTTAGGTGACTTACTCTGACCCATTTACTGAGTGACTCAATGCTACTACTTTTGAGTGGGGCCCAGAACAGGAGAAAGCCCTGCAGCAGGTCCAGGCTGCTGTTCGGGCTGCTCGGCCCCTGGGACCATATGATCCAGCAGATCCAATGGCACTTGAGATATCAGGAGAAGGCATGGAAGCTGTTTGGTGTCTCTTTCGGGCCCTCATAGGTGAGCTGCAGAGGAAGTCTTTAGGATTTTAGAGCAAGGCTCTGCCATCATCTGCAGATAGCTACTCTCCTTTTGAAAAACAGCTCTTGGCCTGCTACTAGGCCTTAGTGGAAACTGAACGCGTGACTATGGGACGCCAGGTCACCATGAGGCCTGAGATGCCTCTCACGGCCTGGGTATTATCTGATCCATCAAGTCATAAGGTTGGACGTGCTCAGCAAGAGTCCATCATTAAATGGAAGTGGTACATTCATGACAGAGCCAGGGCAGGTCCAGAGGAAGTTGCCCAGATACCTATGGCTCCTACACCTGCTGTATTGCCCTCTGTTTCCCAGCATGCACCTGTGGCTCTGCGGGTTGTACCATTTAATCAGCTGTAAGAGGAAGAGAAGAGTGGGGCCTGGTTTATGGATGGCTCTGCATGCTACGCAGAACCACCCACAAGTGGACATCTGCAGCATTATAACCCTTTCATGTACATCACCTAAAGACCGTGGTGAAGGGAAGCCATCACTGTGGGAAAGCTTCAGCAGTGGACCAGGTAGTACATTTAGTCTTGAGAAAACTTGGCTGAATGTGAGACTATGTACTGACTCATGAGATGTAGCCAATGGCCTGGCCATTGGTCAGAAGTTTGGAAGGAGCATTTTTGGAAAATTGGTGACAGGGATATTTGGGGAAGTTATGTGGATAGACCTAACATATTTGTTTCACATGTCAATGCTCACCAAAAGGTGACATCAACAGAAGAATACTAATAATCAAGTGGATAAGAAGACCCATTCTGTTCACAGAGATGAACCTCCTTCCCTAGCCACCCCTGTTATTGCCCAGTGGGCCCATGAACAGAGTGGCCATGGGGGCAGGGATGGAGGCTATGCATGGGCTCAGCAAAGTGGACTCCCACACACCAAGGCTGATCTGGCTACAGTCACTGCGGAATGTCCAATTTGCCAGATAGGGAGGCTAATACTGAGTCCCCAATATGGCACCATTTCCCTGGGTGATCAACCTCTAAGCTGGTGTCATATAGAGTATACTGGACCACTTTTAATATAGATGGGACTGCCCTTTGCGCTCACTGGCATAAACACATATTCTGGATGGGAATTTGCATTTGCCAAACTAATTTCTGCCAAGATTATCATCCACGGACTTACAGAATGCCTTATCCACTACCGTGGAATTCCACACAGTATTGCTTCTGACCAAGGAACACATTTTACAGCCAAAGAAGTGAAGCAATGTGTTCGTGCTCATGGAATTAACTCTCCTTCCCATGCGCCTCATCATCCAGAAGCAGCTGGATTGATAAAATGTTGGAATGGTCCTCTGAAGATGCAGTTACACTGCTAGCTGGGCAGCAGTAATCTTCAGGACTGGGGTGAGGTACTTCTACAGGCTGTACATGCTTTGAATCAGCACCAAGTGCATGACACTGTATCCCCCAAAGCCATGACTCATGGGTCCATGAATCAAGGGGTGGGAGTGGGAATGGTGCCACTCATCATTACACCTGGTGATTGAATAGCAAACCTTTTGCCTCTGGTCTCTACAACCTTATGCTCTGCTGGACTGGAAGTCCTATTCCCAGAGAGGGGAAGGCTTTTACCAGGAAGCACAACAATGATAGCACTGAACTTGAAGCTAAGATGTCTCCCTAGTCACTTTGGTCGCTTCATGCCTCTGAGGACACAAGCTAAAAATTAGCAGGAGATTTGGAGAATCTAGAAACACAGTATAAATTATTTGTTGTTTTATGATTTGCTCTTTGGTTTTGGAACAGAAAAGCTCACTAACAAGACCTTAATCCTAAGCTAAAAAAGGCTTTTAATAAAGTATTTCAGGTTTGCTGTTGTATTTTAATTTTTTACTATCTTTTTTTTCATTTATATATTTGGTACAGTGTCTCACTGGGCAGCATGGACTTCTGGAGATCCTCCTGTATTCAGCCTCACTAGCACTGGGATTACAGGCATGTGCAACCATGCCCAGACTGGGTTGCCTGCTCAGTGTGCCCTGAGGGTGTGGCTAGTGTGGCACAGGGGATGTGGGATGGAACACTGGCCCCAGTGCTTGCCAAAGCAGATGCTCAGTCTTACTATTTTAAGATGACATCTTATGTGAATATATACATACAAACATGTTTAACCCCATTGCTCATTCTAAAATTGATGTTAAGATCTGGACTTGGGGGCCAGGGAGATGGCTCAGTGGAATAAGCGCTTCTCTGGCAAGTGCAAGGGCCTCAGTTCAATCCCTGGTTCCGGAAAAAAAAATCTGGGCTTGTTAGGTGTTTGAGATAATTTCTTCTTTTTCAAATATAAAAATCTTTCTTTTTTGCATTATATCTTACAATTGAATTGAAAGTGAGAACGTAAGGATTAAACAAAGGGCCAGAAGAAATGATAGGAATCACAACAGGTGAAAAAACCATACATTTATATACATAAGATGGTTAAGGCAATGATCCTGAGAATCTCCATCAGGTTTTTTAAAAAAACAGTTAATTGGTAGGATTCTCACCTGCTCTGAGGAGAACAATGTGTAATATTAGTGCCATGCTTGGAATGCCTGTCATTCTGATCTGCTAAGTGTGTACTGCTTCTAGTGTCATATCAATCACTGTTTTACTCTCCCTCAAGTAAATGTTTTTCAAAAAATGGTAGTAAATGAAAACAAGAGACAAGAAAAAAAAAGTCATAGGACTGTCCTGCTACAACATTGTATATAGTTAGATTTCTAAATTTCTGTGTAAAAAATGTGTAATTGTCTATTTCTAATTATAACTTTTTTTCAAATTCTGTAGGGATTTAAAGTTTAGCATATCAAAAATTGATGGAAAATACCTGTTCTATGTTATGACTAAGGCATCTGATATTCAGACAGATAGTGGCGATAAGCTCAACGTTCTATGCTATACGGTAATAATATCATTAAGCTTCTCTTCTGCAGGGTTAACAACTTAAGTTTGCAGACCAAAAAATTAGAGGAAAAGAAGGATTACAAGGGTAGTCAACATTTTGGCCCTAGCCATTCAAGGTCAGTGAGGACTCAGGACATAGGAGAACCTGTAATGTAACATCCTGGAAATCAGTGGTTTCCCAAAATTTCTGATCAAGGAGGTTATGGGGCCACAGAGGAAAGTGACTGACGATGTAGAGTGTGCCTAAGGAGAGTCACATGGAGACAAACCGCTCTCTCAGGCTTTCACAGAAAGCAAATTGGTCAAGCAATGGCTGTGACTCATCCACATGTCTGACACTGACAAAGGATCTACAAAGTGTGCTACAGGGTTTCAGGGTAAATCCTGAGGGGATTTGACTGACCTTGTCAGATACAAAAGCTACATTTCTTGTTATATAGGTCTTGCTTTATCTTGGTCTTAACCACCCAGCAGAAAAGTATAAAACGAGGTATAAAAAGTAAAGCCATATTAATATGCTGAGCTGTAAAGTGCTTCAGTCAACAACTTCTGACAATGCCAGTCCTGCAGGTAATACACTACTATTACAGACTACTGGACTATATTGGATTATTTTGCTGAATTCACGCACCTACAATATTTTAAAGGCAATGTAATATCCATCTCTGACAAAACTAAACAAAAGCAAAGGATATAAATGAAGGACCATTTTGCAGAAAAAAATATATATCTGCATATACAAAATAGGATAGATATACAGCTACTTTCTCTTAATTCAGTGAGAAGAAAGATTTTTACTAACAGTGTTTATACAAGATACCATGTCTGCACCTTGTAGTATGAATAACTACTAGGGAGACAACAATATGTAATGTATTAATTATTGTAACTGTCCTACTAACCTACTTTGAAACTATCTCATTGCTATTTCTTTCTCAATAAAATTAATTAAAATAAAATATAAAAATCAAGACAGTAAAATAAAAACTATGTTTTATGTATTGGGCTTCTTGCTAAGCAGCTCCAGGGCTGA
>NW_004525014.1:192484-197178 GCF_000260255.1 Octodon degus
GGATAGATATATAGTTGCATTCTCTTAATGAATAGAATGATTTTTTCTACTGGTGTTTGTAAATAGGATCTCAAGTCTGCATCTTGTGCAGCAATTGACCACTAAGAAGAATATATGCAGTGTATTATTTGTTGAATCTGTACTTCCGATTTGATTTGAAACTGTCTTTTTGCTATCTGTTTATCAATTAAAGTTTGAAAAAAATAAATAAATTATATAACTGTGGCCAAAAAAGAAAACAACAACCCAGCTCATCACCTAAATATAAACACTACTCCCAGCATGTTTGTGTAATTATGTGTCAATTTGAAGAGGAAACAAATGAAAGTCAGGAAAATTTGTAGTATCACAACTGTAAGTAAAGTGATTATGTTCTAAATGTTGGACTTCTAAAAGACAGGATCTTAAGTTCATTAAAACTTGAAGTTTGGCCTTTGGATTCCAGCCAGAAATCTCCCTTGGAAATTGCTCCCTGAGGATGACCAAATGCGGTAGTATTCAGCATGCACATTATATGAGGTGCCCTGGAGGTACCAGGCCCAGAGGAGAGGTTATGCTCATCGGATTCCTTTCCCACTTCTGCCTCAAGATCTATTGAGAGGAAAGTTCCTGGCACAGCTTCCCGTTGATCAAGACTTCAAAAGAACTTGTAGTGCAACACAGTTTTACTTAGAGTAAAAAAAAAAAAAAAGAAAAATGAAAGCTGAAAAATAAAAAAAAAATATACCTCTAGGGAAACAAATTGTCTACCATAATTTTCACCTCAACCATATGATTCTCAAATTTTATTTTGAAGAATATTTTGTGGTTGACAAATTTCTAAACAAAGCATCTTGAGATATCATTTTTCAAGCTACTTTGGGGCACAGTAAGTATCTTTCTGAAAACAGGAGAATTTTCTAGATATAATATAAAATTAATATAAAAATTTGTGTATGTATAATTTATATCCTTCCAGAAATAATGCTGGGATTTATGAAAAAGGGAATCTGTGTCTATGTAACTATGTTCATGTAACAAACATTGTTGAATTACTGTCACCTGGTTTCCTGACATTCTGTATCATATCTCATATTGCTGTGACATTTTCAACAATTTTTATCATCTTTTTAAAAAGTATATATTGTGAATGTATAATATTGAAAGAAATGTGATTTCGAACGGGCAGCTTAAAAAATACATTGTTACCAGTGCTGAAAAGCCATACGCACTTTTGCTGCCTCACGAAAGGTGGGAAATTTCTCTTCATGGAAAGATAAGGGCTTTGTTTTTGTCTAAATCCCTGCCTCAGAGGTTCGCTTTGGCATGGGCTTTCGTGTCCAGGTGATCGCAAGCTCCCTTCTATCCTTGTCTAAACTGAGCCAGTCTTAACCACTTGGGGTCACACCCTAGTATTCTTTTCAGGCAGATGTAATATTTTTGAGAAAAAGGATTTAAGTTCTGTGCAATTATTTGACTGGTTCAGCTAAAAAATGTTGGAGAAAGAGCTTATTAAAAATAACACAAAACACATTAAAGATTCAGTTTTAAGCCAAGCATGGTGGTGCACACCTGTAAATCAAGTACTCCAGAGGTTGAGGCAGGATAGCTACAAATTCCAGCTAGTCTGGAATTTATAGCAAAATATTGTGTGCAATGAGCAAAACAAATCATTTTTTTCTCAGTTACCATATTTTCAAGAATTAATACTGATATGGCACACCTACATCCCAAGAGAAAAATTAGCTACTATGAGAATTCAATGGGAACAAAGGACAGAGAGGGATAAACACAAACAGTTTTCATCAGTGTCAACAATGCATCCTCATTCAGGAGTGCTGAGCCACATTCCATCAGCAACAGCCCATCACGTGTCTGTTCTCTGCAGTCAGATCATCTAGGAGAAATCAGAGGCTGTGCGTAATGGCCATTTGACATGAGTAATCTCTGCGTCCTAGCTCTGGGGTAAAGGATGTGGTAATGTTATGGCATATTATTTTCTACACAATTAAATGTATTAATAATGTAAATTATTTTAAAAAGTAGTCAATTAAACACAGAAAAACTGCATTTCATTTATAATGCACCAGAAATAAAGTTTCCATTATAAGCATATCTATGCATGGAGAATATATTTTTTCTCTCTTGTACACAATACATTCGTAATTGTCTAGGTACATGAAATAGGACAGATATTGAGGCACTCATGTGATCAAAACTGTTTTTGGTGACAGGAAAATTTGAAACTGATTATTAAAAACACAATTGCAGTAGAACACCATGGAGATCTGGAATGCCACTAATGAGCCTGGCTTCGTCCTCCTGGGTCTGGCAGATTCTGCAGAGACACAGCTGGGCCTCTTCCTGCTCTTCCTCCTCATCTACCTGGTCACGGTGCTGGGGAACGCAGGGATGATCCTGCTCATTCGCCTAGACTGCCAGCTGCACACCCCCATGTACTTTTTCCTCACTCACCTGTCCTTCCTCGACCTCAGCTACTCCAGTGTCATTACCCCAAAAGCCTTACAGGACTTAGTGTCTTCCACCAAGACCATCTCATTTGCAGGCTGCTTCACTCAGCTGTACTTTTTTGTAGTCTTTGCTGCTGCCGAGTGCTTTCTTCTTTCTTCAATGGCCTATGACCGCTATGTGGCTATCTGCAAACCTCTACGCTATCCAATAGTGATGTCCCCAAGACTGTGCCGGGCCCTGCTAGCTGGTTCCTACGTCCCTGGTCTTGTGGATTCCACTGTGAATGTGATTTTCATGAGCAGACTGCATTTCTGCAACTCGAAAGTCATCCATCACTTTTTCTGTGACTCATCCCCAATTTTAGCCCTGTCCTGCAGTGATATCTCTAAAGTTGAGCTCATTATATTCATTTGTGCTGGATCCAACTTACTGCTGTCCCTCATCACCATCTCTGGATCCTACGTGTCCATCCTCTCCACTATCCTGCGAATTCACTCCACTGCAGGAAAGCGAAAAGCCTTCTCCACCTGTACCTCCCACCTCCTGGGTGTCTCTCTTTTTTACAGCACTCTCATTTTTACTTACCTCAAGCCGAAGCAGTCCTACTCCCTGGGCAAGGATCAGGTGGCTTCTGTGTTTTATACCATTGTGATCCCCATGCTGAATCCCCTCATCTACAGCCTCAGGAACAGAGAGGTGAAGAGTGCTGTCCTGAGAGTTCTGCGGAAGAAAGGTGCTCCAGGCCATAAGAGCAACAGTGAGCAAAGACATTGATTCTTACATTTTTTCTTTGTTTTTCATTCTGGGAAATTCTTTGATCCCATTCTGAAAATAATTGAGCCTTATGTATTGTTGCCTCTGCAGCTATTATTTATTAGCACCCATGATCTTGGACATTTTGAGGCACTGGAATTTGGAGTCATGAATTAAATGTTAATTCTTTTCTTTTTTTTTTTTCGGAACTGGGGATTGAACTCAGACCCTTGCATTTACCAGGCAAGCGTTTATTCTACTGAACTATGTCCCCAAAATTGTTATTCTTAAAATGTAAAGACAATCTGTCACTTTAAGGAAAGCTTATGGAGAAATGTGAATAAATTTCTGTAAGTTTTAAACTGCACCAATGTAACATTTGTATATATTCATTTTCATAGGAGAACCTGTACTGTAACATCACGTAACTCAGTTGTGTCCCAAATTTTCTGATCACGGAAGAAAAGTGATCAAGGATTATGGGGCCACAGAAGAAAGTGATCAAGGATTCCAGTTTACCTAAGGAGAGTCACATGGAAAGAAAACATTCTCTCAGGCTTTCACAAAAAGCAAATTGATCAAGCAATGATTCTGACTCATCCACATGGCTGACACTGACAAAGAATCTACAAACAGTGCTACAGGGTTTCAGTACAAATCCTGAGAGGATTTGACTGACCTTGTCAGATACAAAAGTTACATTTCTTGTTATGTAGGTTTTGATTTATCTTGGTCTTAACCATCCAGCAGAATAGTATATAAATGAGGTATAAAGAGTAAAGCACCATTAGTATGCTGAGCTGTAAAGGGCTCAAGACAAGAACTTCTGACATTGCCCGTCCTACATATAACCCACTACTATTATGGACTGCTGGACTATATTGGAATATTTCACTGAATTCACACACATATAATATTTAAATGACAATGGACTACCAATTTCTGACAAAACTAAACAAAAAAGTGGATACAAGGGAAGGACCTTGTTGTATCTGTATATTAAAAATAGTTAGAATAGATATACAGCTAATTTCTCTGAATTCAATGAATAGAAAGATTTGTTATAATAGTGTTTTTGGACAGGATATAACGTCTGCATCTTGTACTATGAATAACCATTAAGAAATCAACAGTATGCAATGTATTAATTATTGAAATTGTCCTAATAATCTGTTTTGAAACTGTTTCGTTGCTATTTGTTTCTCTATAAAATTTAAAAAAAAAACGATTGCATAATGCAAAAGCCCCTCATTTGTCATGCTTCATGAGGTTTACACTGATTAGCAGCAGCAAGGTGAAGAGCAGTGGCTTCTGCATGATCATAGCATTTAGGTGTTAGGTCTGCTGCCTTTTTCAGATTCCATCCACAAATTCCCCAAAAAGTTTAGTGTACCGAAGTTCACATTTTGTATAATACTTTCATGCTTTCTGGTCAGAAGATAGAGACACAACTTTTAGGACAATACAATAAATGTTACCCTTTATCAAAA
>NW_004525014.1:198713-201236 GCF_000260255.1 Octodon degus
TTGAGGCTTTTACAGCTCAGTATATTTCTTTTTATACCTCATTTTTATACTTTTCTCTTGATGGTAAAGATCAAGATAAAGCAAGACCTATACAACAAGAAATGCAACTTTTCAATCTGACAAGGTCAGTCAAATTCCCTCAGGACTTCCCTGAAGCTCTGTACAGAAGTTTGAAGATCCTTGGTCAGTGTACACTATGTGGATAAGTCACGACCATTGCTTGACCAATTTACTCTCTGTGAAAGCCTGAGAGAATGTTTTCTCTCCATGTTCCTCTCATTAGGCACATTCTACATCATCAGTCACTTTCCTCTGTGGCCCCATAATCTCCTTGATCAGAAATTTTGGGAAACAACTGATTTCCATGATGTTACATTCTAGGTTCTCCTATGTCCTGAGTCCTCACTGACCTTGAATGACTAGGGCCAAAATGTTGGCTGTCCTTGTAGCCCCTCTTTTTCTATAATTTTTTTTCTGCACACTTAAGTTGTTAACCCTCCAGAAGAAAAGCTTAATGATATTATTACCCTAGAACATGGGCTGTTGAGCTTAACATCAGTAACTGAACATCAAACACTTTAGACAAAACATGGAACAGGTATTTTATGTCCATCTCTGATATGCTGAACTTTAATCCATACACAATGTGAAAAAAAATAAAAATAAACATGAACATAAAAAATTAAAAATAGAAATAAATAATTACAAATTTTTACACAGAAATTTAGAAATCTTACCATATACAACATTGTAGCAGGACAGTCCTATGACTTTTTTTCTTGTCTCTTATTTTCATTTATTACCTCTTTTTAAAAAACATACATTAACAAGAGAAAGTATAGCAGTAATTGGTATGATATTAGAAGGCATACACTTCTAGAAGCCCAGTGCCAGGGATTCCCAGTGTGGATTCTGCTGGTTTCCACCACAGAATTCTAGTCCTCCGGATTGGATCCTTCAGGTTTCAATCTCAGAGTCTTCAGCCTTCCTTTCCAGAACCAATGCCCAGACTAAAAGACTGTCACAGACTGTCAGAGACAGAGGCTGCAGTGAGCTTCAGACCTTGCAACTGAATCCTTCAGGCTCGGGTGTGCAGAGGCCCTCTTCAGGGACCTCATCTGACTCTGTGACTGGTATATCTTATGTTATGTCCGTTCATTGTATTATATCCATTCTTCTAGTAAAACCCTGGCTAAAACAGAATATGTTTCATGGGGTAGACATGGCTGGAGAGCCAGCTAGTGGCTTGTGGGTGAGGCCAGAGGAGCAGAATGGGGCTCAAGGTGCAGGGCCAGAGAGGTGTGAACCCTTATAAAGGCAGCATCCATTCTGAACTGCCCCCTTGGGCCTGAGGTCACTCTTACAGGTGTGGAGTGGCTTATCCTGGACATGGAAGCACCCTATCCTCTCCTGCACATGCTGCAGGGTGGGATTTGTGGTGAGTGATTGAGGCGGCCTTGGAAAGAGGACATATTTGGAAAAGAGAGAGTCCCTTACCATCTCTCCAGAGCAAATAAGGCTCCAAGCATGTGCTATGTAATTCACACTGCCTTAAAGTATGAATCCTCCAGTAACTGTGTGCTAAATAAACCTTTCCTTCCTTCATTTTAAGTGTCAAGTACTTATTCCAGCCATGAGAGAAGAGTGCGACACTCTCCACTCTGTTCCTCATGCCGGCTCTTGCGATAGCTTCTGAGCAGCCTCTCCTGCCTTCTTTTATACTCTCACTAAAACCTCTCCAGCCCACCCCGTACAATCCCCATTCCTCATCCTGAATTAGCAGGATAATTGGAGAATCTAGACACATAGTTTAAATTATATTATATTTCTTATTTGTTCTTTAGTTTTGGCACTGCCATGGTAAGAATTCAACCTCACAGAAAAGTTCAGCAACAAGACCTTAATCCTAAACCAAATAAAGGCTTTTAATAAATTATTTCATGTATGCTATTCTATTTTAATTTCTTCTTATTTTTTTTCCATTTATCTATATGGTACAGTGTCTCACCACGCAGCTTGGACTCCTAGTGATCCTCCTGCATTCAGCCTCCACAGAGCCGGGATTCCACGCGTGCTCAACCACCTCCAGACTGGGTTGTCTGTTCAGGGTGCCCTGAGGGTGGCGCATGCGGATTGTGGGATGGAACCCTGGTTGCTGTCCTTGCCAAAGCAGGTGCTTAGCCTGATTCTTCTTTTACAGACAACATCGTTTGTGAGTATATGCACACAAGCAGTTATAACCTGACTGCTCCCTCCAAAACTGGGCTTGTTATGTTTTATTAGTTCCTTCTTCTTTTTAACAAATAGAAATAAAGTTAGTAAAATAATTCTACATTCAATGAAAAGGGCTCCTCGTGAAGGCAGCCTCACAGATGAGATACAGCACAGATGTCGGTCTCTCGCTACGAGGGAGGCCAGCGTTGGCCTGCTCTGCCTGCCCAGCGCTCAGCTCCTGTAGAGAAGCCCAGAACCCGCGGCCTGCGGAATGCACAGGCGCTGCCCAGTGAGGACCTCACAGAGCCC
>NW_004525014.1:201381-208913 GCF_000260255.1 Octodon degus
GAATTAAAGCAAAGGACACTACTATTATGTAAACATAATAAGAACAAGTCTTGTACTACCGTAGTTTCCTCTTTCAATTTCAATGTTGTCTATGTTTTCTAATCTGGATGACTCATTTCTATGGCCAAGTTATACTTTAAGTATAAAACCCTTCCAAGTGGACCTTTCAGTGTTCCATCCTTCATGGTTCCCTTGGGAAAGTAACTCGGATGCAAGAATCATCTTCTCCAGCTTTCTAGTCAAAGAACGCAGCTCATCACTCAAATGTAAACTCTATTCCCAGCATGCTTATGTAACTGTGCGTAAATCTGAAAAGGAAATAAATGAAAGTCAGAAAAACTTGGAATGTCACCAGCACAAGCAAAGTGATTGTGTTCTAAGTGTTGGCCTTCTAAGAGAAAAGACAAGATCTTCAGTTAATTAAATCCTTGAATTTAGGACTTTGAATTCCAGTCAGAAATCTCCCTTGTAAATTGCTCCCTGAGGATGACCAAGTGCTGTAGTATTCAGAATGCACATTATATGAGGTGCCTTGGGATTTCCAGGCCCAGTGTTAAGGCTATGCTCATGTGACTCCATTCACAATTCTGCCTTGAGATCTTTTTAAAGGAAAGTTCCTGGTACTGCTTCAAGTTGATCAAAACTTGAATAGAATTTTCAGGCAACACAGCTTTCCTTAGGGGTAAAAAAATGAAAGCTGAAAATCCTGTAAATAAAGTACCTCTATGGAAACAAATTGTCTACCATAATTTTCAGCTCAACTGTATGATTATCAAATTTCACTTTAAAGAATATTTTGTGGCTGACAAATTTCTACACAAATGACCATGGAATATCATTTTTCCAGCAACTTTGGGACACAGTAAGTATCTTTCTGAAAGCAGGAGGAGATTATGCTAGATAAAATATAAGGGCTATTATTAAAACTTGTGTGCACTCATATAATTTTTAGGACACCAAACATAATGGTAGAATTTATAAAAAAGGGACTCTTGAGTCCATGAAATTAAAGTATTCAATTTATATTCATGTAGCAACCATTGTGGAGTTCCTGTCATTTTTTTATGAAATTCT
This sequence comes from Octodon degus, assembly GCF_000260255.1. Lineage (NCBI taxonomy): Eukaryota > Metazoa > Chordata > Mammalia > Rodentia > Octodontidae > Octodon > Octodon degus. Next base: position 202,456 of record NW_004525014.1, read on the forward strand.
GTATCATGTCTAATATTTTAATGCTGTTTAAATTATTTTTTATTTTCTTTTGAAATATAAATATAAAATGTCCATATTCTCAAGGTATAATTTTGAAATCAATTTGATTTTGAACAAATAGCTTAAAAAACACATTGTTATCAGCTCTGAAAATCTGTGCTCCCTTTTGCTGCCTCACAAAAGGTGGGGAAACTCATTTTCTTGGACAGAGAAGGGTTTGTTTTCATCAGAATCTCTGGCTCCCAGCTGCACCTGTGCACGGGCTTTCACGTCCAGGTGATCCCAAGCTCCCTTGCACCCTGGTCAGAATTCAACCCCACTTTAACCACCTGGGGTCACATCCCAGTATTCCTCTCAGGTGTGTGTGCTATTTTTAGACAAACAATTAGTGCTCTGTGCAGTTACTTGACTGTTTCACTTCTCACACTAGTTTGAGAAGCAGCTTATTAAAAACAATATAAAACAGTTCTAAAGATTGAGTTTTAGGCCAAGCATGGTGGTACATGCCTGTAAATCCAGTACTCCAGTGGTTGAGGCGGGAGGATAGCTGCAAATACAAGCCTGCCTGGGAACCATAGTGCATCTTGTCTTCCAGATACAAAATAAATCATTTTTTTCACAGTTACCATATCTTCAAGAATTAATACTGATGTGCCCCACCTGAACCCCAAGAGAAATGTTAGTTACTGTGAGAAGTCATTGGGAACAAAGGATAGAGAGGAATAAAATACAAATGATTTTCATCAGAATCAATTTTACACAAACTCATGCAAGAGTGCTAATCCAAATTCTGGCCAGCAATCCACCCTCCCAAGGCTGTTCTCTGGAGTCCGAATATCTAGGAGTTAGAGTCAACCCATAACTGCTATTTAACATAATTAATCTCCGTGTGCTTTCTCTGGTATGAAGTATGTTGGTCACATTATGGCATAATATTTTCTACACAATTAAATATATTACTAATGAAAAGTATTTAGAATAGTAATCAATTTCACACTGAGAGCAGTATGTAGCTTTTAATGTACCAGAAACACACCTCCTATTATAAACATATCTAAGCATAGTCGTGGTATTTTCCCCTTTTGTTTATGATAGATTCACTATATTTTAGGTACACTAAGAAAAATATTGAGGCACTCATATCAACAGAAATAATTTTGGTGATTGGGATGTTTTGAAATCATTAAAAACACAATTGCAGCAGGACGCCATGGTTAGCTGGAACTCCACAAATGAGCCTGATTTCATCCTCCTGGGGCTGGCAGATTCTACAGAGACACAGCTGGTCCTCTTCCTGCTCTTCCTCCTCATCTACCTGGTCACCATGCTTGGGAATACAGGGATGATCCTGATCATTCGCCTGGACCCCCAGCTGCACACACCTATGTACTTTTTCCTTACTCACTTGGCTTATATTGACCTCAGCTACTCCACTGTCATCACCCCTAAAACCTTACAGAACTTAGTGTCTTCCACTAAGGCCATCTCATTCCTGGGCTGCTTCACTCAGCTGTACTTTTTTGTAGTCTTTGCTGCTGCCGAGTGCTTTCTTCTTTCTTCAATGGCCTATGACCGCTATGTGGCTATCTGCAAACCTCTACGCTATCCAATAGTGATGTCCCCAAGACTGTGCCGGGCCCTGCTAGCTGGTTCCTATGTTCCTGGTCTTGTGGATTCCACTGTGAATGTGATTTTCATGAGCAGACTGCATTTCTGCAACTCGAAAATCATCCATCACTTTTTCTGTGACACATCCCCAATTTTAGCCCTGTCTTGCAGTGATATCTCTAAAGTTGAGCTCATTATATTCATTTGTGCTGGATCCAACTTACTGCTGTCCCTCATCACCATCTCTGGATCCTACGTGTCCATCCTCTTCACTATCCTGCAAATTCACTCCAATGTAGGAAAGCGAAAAGCCTTCTCCACCTGTGCCTCCCACCTCCTGGGCGTCTCCATCTTTTACTGCACTATGATCTTTACCTACCTCAAGCCGAATCAGTCCTACTCCCTGGGCAAGGACCAGGTGGCCTCTGTGTTTTACACCATTGTGATCCCCATGCTGAATCCCCTCATCTACAGCCTCAGGAACAGAGAGGTGAAGAGCGCTCTCCTCAGAGTCATGCAGAAGAGAGGTGCTCCAGACCATTAGAGCAGCAGGGATCATAGGCATTGTTACTTATGCTCTTTCTTTGTTTTCTCTTTCTGGGAAATTCTTTGATCCCTTCCTGAAAATAACTGAGCCTTATGTTTTGTTCCCCTCTGCAGCTGCTGTTTTTTAACACTCATGATCCTAGATATTTTGAGACATAATTTCTGTGTATCTCCTACTGGAATTTTGAGTCATAAATTAAATGTGAATTCTAAGACGTAAACAATCTGTCACTTTAAGGAGGACTTACTGGGAAATATGAGAAAATCTCTGTAATTTTTAAACTCTTCCCATATAAAATTTGTATGTAGTCAAATTTTATAGAAATGTGTAATGTAAAAGCCCTTCATTCATCATGTTCCATGATGTTTACGCTGATTAGCAGCAGTTAGGTTAAAGCAGTGGCTTCTGCATGAAGATTGGAGCATTTGGATTTTAAGTCTGGTGGTTCTCTCAGATTCCACCCACAAATTCCCCCGAATAATAGTGTTCAGTGTACCTAGCTGCACATGGTATATAATAATTTCTTGTTCTCTGTTCAGAAGATGGAGACAAAACTTTTAGGATAGTACAATAAACTCTACCCGTTATCAAAAAAACTTGGATTCCTGTAATTTTTAATGTATTTAGTACAGGGTCTTGCTACACAGATTGGACTCATAGTGATCCTCCTATTTTCAGCATCCCAAGTGCTCCCTTACAGGTATCACAGTCTCAGTGTGCTCCCAGGGGTAGGCCAGCACAGCTTGAGGTATGAGAGATCAAACCCTGGCCCCTGCTTTCTGCCTAAGTAGGCACTTCAGTTTGCTGAGCTATCTGGCTGGCCCCTTGTAATGTTTTGATTTAATATATGCTGCATATTTCTGAGTAGTAATCCCTTATCTTTATTTCTGAGTAGTAATCCTTTATCTTTTATGAATCTCTGTTCTTCAACTTAAGTTACAAGGAAACAAATGGCTAAAAAAAAAGATAGTAATTCCCAACTTTGGATTCTAAGTAATATATTAGAGTACAGTTAATTTATAGTTATATGTCTTAATTTTGAAGACAGTTGGGAAGATAATTTTTTAAAGCCATGAGAGGTATTTAGCACACTGTTCACACATTTGCACATGCCTTACTAGATCAGTGGCTATGAGTACACATCTATCTTTCCTCCTTTCCCTCATCTCAATTACTTGATCTTTATATTCAGCTTCTTTCTGTTTCACTATATCTATTGTACATTTCAGATTTTATTTGATCTTTTAGGTTCTTATACTAGGGAGACAATATGATGTTTACACATGTACATTTAATTTATTTCACTTATGAGTATAGCCTCTATTTGTACCCACTTACCTATAAAACACCCAAGTTTATTTTTCTTTATTATTTTTTATAGCTGAATAGTACTCCATTGTATAAAAATATTACATCTTTTTTAACCATTCCTCCTGTAATGGGCACTTCAGTTGTTTCCAAGATTTGACTACGACAGACTGTGGTGCTATAAACATGGATGCACACGTGTCAATGTGGTATGAAGTTTGCAGTTCTTTTCGAAAAAAACCCAGAAGAACTATATCTACTTTCAGTGGGACTTCTAATCCTAGTGTTTTTAAGGAGTGTGCACCCTGATTTCCATAATGATTGTACCAGTCTACACTCCAATCAGCACTGAAGAAGGTTCCTTTTTGCCCTACAGGTTCTCCAGCATTTCATATTAGTTGATTTATTTATGATAGCCATTTTTTTTCTGGAGTGAGATGAAAAGATAGGAAAAGAAGGAAGGGGAAAAATTCATGTAAGTATGTACACAGCAAATCTAATATGACTTGCTACTAATTTCTACCATTTATTAAAAAATTGACAGTTAATGTTTAAATTTTTTACTTTGATCAACTTTATATACTAATATCTATAATCTGAAAAACTACAATGAAGACAGCAATGTGCAGTGTAATAATCACTATTGAATACCTTTCACCTTGTTTTTCTTAAATGTATATTATTACTAATGTGGCTTCTTTGTTTTTGCTTTTGTTTGTTTGTTGGAAGATCCAAGGATTGAACTCAGGCCCTTGTGCTTGCCAGGGAAGCGCCATCTCCCCGGGCCCACTAATGTCTTATTCAACAGGTGAGTTAATGTGTAATTTTTTAATTGGTCTTGCCTGCCTATATCTAGTAAACTGAGCAACAAATCTGATGATATAAGTGTGTAGTATAACAGCAATTGCTAATTTACTGTTCCTGTTTTGAAATGCTATACCATTTTTATGTTGCTTTGTTTTTGTCTTTGTCCATGTTATTTATTTTTGTTTTTTTTCTCTTTAAAAGAAAAGTACTTAGTTATAGAGTACTAATAAAAATAATAGAACTTAGTTATTGTATTCGTATGTAAACATTGTAATTTTCTTTGTTGATTTTTATCTAATAATCTCTGTGTAATTAAAACATGTAAAAGTAACATATATTCCATGGATGAGCAAAATTTACTCTCATTGTGTAGATCAATGCAGTTAAAAGGTTGCAAATTTTCTGATTTACAAATGTGTGAGAAGTGCAAGCTCTTAGTACATTCCTTTGTGCCCTATTGAAACTTCTCCTTTCTGTGACAGGTCATGGAGATTTTCTCCCCACAATATTCTATCAGATACATGCATCTGAGGACTTATTCATTGAGTTCCATCTCCTTATGTTTCTTTAGATTTCTCATTTATATTTCCTTCACTTTCAATTCGTTCTTTTCTCATGTCTGTCAAATATCCACTCCCTGTGTTCTCCTCACACGTGAATTTTACATTTGAGACCAATTTCCCCCTCCCTAGCCTGTCTCACTTTGTTATACTCTCTTTATGTTCCTTAGTAGTGAAACACTTGGAAATCTTTTTCAAAGAAATTTTGTATTACATTTAGATATATCCTTTATTTTTCACATACTCATGTGGTTGATGGCTATTCTATCCCACAGAAGAGGCAAGAACTCAGTCTAGTGACACACTGGCGAGTTGTAGGGTTGACTGCTTGCTTCCTTGCTGAGACATCCAAAGGCTAAGACTCATCACAAGCACAAAGCCACTTTCTCAAAAGCTCTCCATGCTAAAGGTCCCCCATGCTTAATTCCCTGCTGTCTCCGTCCTGCAGCACACAGGAGCAATCTTCAGTCAGAAAACACGTTAACATGTTTCCCAAAATGCGTAGCTTCCTCCAATTAGTGATCCTGCTGATATTCCAGTGGAAGAAGTTTTAAAGAACTTTAAAAAGAGAGAGTGAAAATGTTCGTTGACATCAAAGAAATGTAAATATGGAGCTGAATTAATCAAATACTTAAATATTTAATGAGATCAAAGAAGAAATGATAGAGAGATAAATGAATCCAGCAAGAAATCATGGTAAAGTATATGATGGACTGCTTCTCTAAAATTAGAGGTTGTGGAAAGGAAATAAAGAATCTAAGAAGTCAGTCCTCAAATAGTCAAATTGAAAACTCATTTGAAATCCTAACAATAGTTATGATAAATTACAAGAAAGACATGTCATCAAACATTATTCATTTTCTATTCTTGTTTTGAAAATCTGTGTCATATGTATTGCTGCATGTTACTCTGTTCTAGTCTCTTTTGCACCAGTTGCTTTTGATTGGTTTTTATTCTTTAAAATAAAATTTTAAAAATAAAGATTATCAGAATTAAATGACAAAGTGGATGAGCTGGAATAAAAACACAGAGAATAAAATTATAAAAGAAAAGATGGTAGTAATTGAGAGCTCTTTGGCAATCCAAAACACCAAAATAGAAACTTAAGATGATAAATAGAACAGTGGTATAAAAAGCATTCGCTGGAACAATAAGCAGAAATTCTAATGATTTGCAAAATACCGGCAAATCAACATGGGTAGAAAAGAAACTTCTTATAGCATATCATACACTAATTCACAAAAAATTTGACATAGACTATAAAATGCAGATACAAAGAAATGTTAAATTACGTAGAATTACTAATGCTAGGCAAAGTAAAAGCATTTCCACTGAAAATCTGAAAGACAGATGGCATTCAATTGATGGATCTCAAATCCCAAAAGAAAATAACTACAAAACTATGTTATACATCTAGTCAAATTCAAAGAGAATAGAGACCTTGAAAGATAAGTTTTAAGAAATATTTCACAAATAAGCAAGTATTGCAAAAATTCATAAATATTGCAAAACTTAAAAAAAACATATAGACAAGTCACAGTCATGCAACCAAAGGAAGAGATGATATCAAAATGGAAATAGGGTTAAAAAAAAGAAAAATATGATAGAAACTTAAACTTCTTATGAGA
>NW_004525014.1:230233-231352 GCF_000260255.1 Octodon degus
CTCCCTGCTAGTGAGGATCTCCCCTTTCTTTGTATTACAGTGCAGATTACTCTGGGCTGGTGGTGAAGATTTCCTTCCTCTTGCATAGGATGAGGATGTTTACAAAGTAAGAACCCTGGCTTCCTGCTTGGTCGGTTATTCTAAACTTCTCAAGTTGACACAGTGTATCAACCAGTAGATCACCTCTGTTTGATTTTTCTCACTAAATTATCTACACTTTGTGTTACTGACATGAAAGAAACCACACAATCCAGGACATTTGTGCAAAGCAATACACAGCTTTTGGAGGAGATAAAGGAGCCATAGGAAGTCGCTGGATTGCAAGTTGGGTGAGGTGGTGACCAGGTACAACCCAGGCCCCTTGGTGTCTAGACAGATAGCAAAGAAGAAGAAGAAATCCACACTGGTAATGGAAGCACAGCCGATCAGAGAGGGGAAGAGATACAAATTCTGCTCTCCATGAGAGACTCCAGCATCACCTGAGTGCTGACTTCCCCCATGACAAGGAGTCACCAGGAAGAGGCTGGGAACAGGTTCACTGTGAGCAGCACAGCGTTGATGATCCCAGGATTTCTCTCAGCATTGGACAGCGAGAGGTCAGCTACCACCAGGAAGTCTCTTCTGCTCTGCCTCAGTAGAGCAAGAAGGAGTGGTGCTAGGGCAGAGCCTTGCTGAGAGCCACCTGCAGTGACTCCAGCAAGGTAAGGGGACTGGCAATGGCGTGTTCAAAACACTGGAGGAAACTAGATAGCGACCTTCACGTCTGTATCCTGAAAGATTGCCCTTCTAATTTGAAGGGGAAATAAAGGCTTTCTAAAGTAAGTAGGCACCAATGAAACTGTTCCCAGCTGCACCTCCAGAGGGGCCTGAGAATGATTGAGAGTTGAGCAGTGGGTTTAGAGGAGTGCTGTGTCAGTAAATGACCGATGAACTGTCACCCAAAGACCGTGTACAGAATAAAACAAGAAGAAGTAGATCAAGACTGCACCAAGGCCTGAACACCCCATTCCCCTCTTGAGGTGACAACTCCTCGCAAGGCCAGGATAGCTATTTCCTTCACCTCAAACCTGCCAGCATCCTTTACCCCTGAGTCCACTGTCCCAGACTTCATTTTGCCTC
>NW_004525014.1:231977-236783 GCF_000260255.1 Octodon degus
CCATGAGGGAAATGGTTGGACCTAAATGAGATTAACAGCATAATAGTAGCCTTACAAACTCATGCGATGCGTGAGCCAGGGAGATTGTTCAGTGGTCTAAGTGCCTGCCTGGCAAGCACAAGGATGTGGGCTGGATCCTCAATACTGCATACCCTACCCCCAGGGGTGCTAAGCCAGCCACAGAAACTGGACGTGGTGGCCCACACCTGTAATTCCAGTGCTAGGGAGGCCAAAACAGGAGGATCGCTATGAGTCTGAGCTGCATAGTGAGAACCTGTACCAAATTAAGAAAAAAAAAAGTAAAAAGAACAAAAAACTTCTGTGAGGTGTGTGTGCTCAGTGGTACTCTATTTAATGCTGAGATAGACAATAATATGTTGCAAATCAAATACTATCATCCTGATTTTCATACTGAGATGTTATATCCAGCTTTTGATCTTAATTTTTCTTTGTAAAATGGTGTAACTGTTGTCTATTGGCATTCTGCAGGGATTCAACTATTGACATAAAAATAGCAGCTCTTGATGTTAGCTTATATTGTAAAATGCTCAGCATTTACATAAAATTAAAATAATTAAACCCACAACCAAAAGAGAAGTAATCAGGTGGACTTTGCAGGAAATAGATATTTAAACAAATTAAGAAGGGCCAGCCAAATAGCTCAGCAAGACCAAGAACTGCTCATCCCAAATCCCCGACTCATGCTCCATTGAGTCAGAACTCCACGCTCCAGCCACCATCTTGCTCACTAGCTGAGCCAACTAGTTTTGGCGAAGAGGTCCAGCTAGGAGCACCTCTTCAGTAGTGACAATCACATAGCCAGCTTGAACTCAGATCAGGCTCTTTAATCTGCTGGAAAGCCTATTGGTCAGTCAGTCCCTGAAGACCACCCTGCAGAGACAACTCACCCAAAGCCCTGCTCTAATGAGAAAGCTGTGGACTCAACCCATGACTGGAGGTTCACTGTCCACCATTCACTGGAACATCCACCTTGAAGACTCCTATGGCACTTTTCTGTCTGGTTTCTGCACTTTTGCCTTCTGATAGTCTGGAGATTGGCACGGGGACCTTGGGCTGTGACCCCAGAGAACTAGGAAGTTTCCCAAAAGTTTGTATTTGTCCTTTTCTACATCTGTGTAACCATTGGGCTACCTGTCCTTCGATGAGTAGATGATTTTCTTTGGATAATATGTCTAGGCCTCTTGGGAGTTCTACAAGACAGAGGATACTGGGAGTTTCAAACTGTCTGGGTCAATCCTACTACCCTCAACCGTGCTCAATTATCCCCCACCAACTTCATGTGTCTCTGTACTCTGATGCCTGCCCCAACAATGGCAGCAAAAGCAAACGGATACAGTGACCTGAGTTCGTAAGGGACTTACTGCTCCACCAATAGCATGTTTGTCCATGTTGGCTGGAAGATATGTGTAATAGTATTCAAAACTCTTACTGTGGTGGATGGAAACACAGTAATATATATTGGCCCAGAGAATAAAACACTGAAATTGGCAAATAAAACACGTCTGGTTAAGCCCTCCTTATAGTGGGAGACCACACCTCACTCAGTCTCTGGCCCCTTCAGACTACAAAACGGGCATCTGTAATCCTGCTCAGTATCCTGTAAGTAATCCAGTGGCACTGCCTGGACAATAGGACACTTGTTAGTCACATGAGTGGATGGCACAGATAAAGACGCTGCCACCCACGTTGGTTAGCATTCAAGTGTTTTTTATTCCCACTATTCCAACCCCCAGTTTCAACGTCTTCATAAACTTCTCACTAGCTGTTACAATGGGCTCAGTGGACGCATGCTTCGCTTTGCTGTGTGATTCCCATCCTAACCTGGCTTCAGACTAAACAATATGAGGCTACACATCACCACCTTCTCCTAAAAACTGTGCCTTCTTACCAAATTCTTCAAGCTCAGGAAGTGGAATCTTCCCCATAAAATGGGGGATACCAAGTGGTGAGTAAATAGCAGTAAACATTTCCTTAAAGACTTGATTTCATAATTGGGCAGTCAGAAGCCTCTGACCTTGGCCCCAAAGCTGCAACTCAGAAATAATTTGTGCAAGACTGCCTGGATGACTGCGCAGTGTTCTACTCCCGTATTCATTTTTCTGACTGTTCCAAGGGCTGTCTATCCAAGACACAGACTAGTTCTGTCAGGGCCAGCCTAAATCTTGTGCACTTGCCTGGCCTCTAACACCCTCCCATCTTTCTGCTTCATGATAAAAGACCCATTCAAATCTGCCTAACAGAATAGGACAAAAGTCTGTGCAACTAACTATAGAATGTCACACTCTCAGTCTTTTGTGTTACTTACATAGGTGTTTATTTAATGCCAAAGCACTGCTGATGATTTGGAAGAGAGTATCCTCCAGTATGCTGGTTTTCACAAAGCTGGGTTAAATAAGGCCGTCCAAGTGCCTCAGTGCTGTGAGTTTTTCTGATACTGTCATCTTTCTTCCACAATAAAATCATAAGTAAACAGGACAATCAGGATTGGGAGTATCTCAATAGCACCCACCAAGTGGAAGGGTAGAAGCTGGTTGGTGTGAGTGTCAGAACAGGAGAGAGCAAGGAGGGGATGGAATTCACAGAAAGAGTGCTGAATTTCACTGGATCCACAGGACAGGCAAAATGTGGTCACAGTATGTGCCATGGTATGGAAAATGCCACCAACCTAGGCATCAACTGCATGACATGGGCGTAGAATAGAGGAGCACATTGGAGATGGCCACATAGCGGTGGTAAGCCATTGGCTCCAAGAAAAAGCATTTTGTAGTCCCCAAAGCATCTGTGCTGCACAGCCCAGAAATGAAATGGTTTCACCATTTGTCACAAAATTGACCAACATTTTGGGGGTGACAACAGTGAAGTAGCGGGCATCCAAGAATGATAGTAAACTGAGAAAGCCGACCATGTGCTTGTGGAGCTGGATACCACTGATGACCAGTGCTACCAGACCAAAATTTCCCACCAGAGTGAAAAGATAATTGGCCAGAAATAGGACAGATTTACAGATCAAAATCATCTGTGTAACCAATCAGTACACACAGTGACTTCAGTCATGTTCCTTAAAGGAATCATGCCGTAACCCATTGTATTTTTAGCAGTCCTGATGTTCTTGCTACTATTTTCAGGCTGCAAAAGCAATGTCTGGTGAATATGAAGCATAATCAGTTGTGTTCTCTCATTTTTGTGTTGGAAAGGCATGCAGAAATTCTTCTCAGGAATGGGCAGCAACAAAGAGGCCCAGCTCAAAGACATTCCTTACTCTACCGGGTGAATTGCAGAAACTGTTATTTTAAGTGCATCTTATTTAAAAAGTCACTAATCTAAATTGGTAACTTTTCAGCATCTTCTCTACATCATTCTCCCGTGCTCTCATATTTGCTTTTCTTAAGGTTGACGAAGACTGAAGACACATCCTGAATATTATACCTGGAATAGCATTCTTCGTTGCTCTCAGTTTTACAAACGAAAGCCTTTGAGTGTAACTAAGAGAAGAACTGCAGTAATCACACTTTTACTTAAACGGGAGATTTAGTAAATTACTTTTGCATTTTTGTTTATCTATTAGAGACAAAATAAAAACAGATCTTCTTGATTTAGATACATTTTTTTACTTTTTTTTTTTTTTACAAAAACAGCAGTATTTCATTTCTGCTTTAGATGTGCATTTCACTACTTTTAAAATCAAGATGTTACCATTATCAAGTTTGGGTTTTTGCTTTTAATTTTTTAAGATATATGTGTTTTCATTTATAACTCTCTACTGTGGCAGATGTCTTGTTACTGTGCTGAATGTGCATGCAATATTATCGGTTGCATTTTACAGATAAACTTGTGTCAAAAATTCATGAACATTTCTTCAAATTATAAATATTTAGAAATTTTTACACCTACTCTAAATTAATATCCACTTGGGCAGGGGAGAGAGCTCGGATTTTTAAGTGCCTGCCTGGGAAGCCTAAAGACCTGGGTTTGAAATAAAAAAGGCCTTAAAGGGGTATCAACACTGTACAACACAGTTTTGTGTAAGAAACACTGTTTCCTATGAGTATGTTGTGATTTGCATCTAAAATGTGTCTCATGTTTCCCAGAGATGGGACATTTAGAACATGATTCGGTCATGAGGCGCTGTATCATAGCAGGATATGCTGTTAGGCCAGGAGTGCTTTTTCCAAGAAGTGGGTCACTGCTGGCATGAGCTGAATGTGTGTGCTCCTGTCCCCAGGTCCTCGCCTCCTCACTTTCTTTCTCTGACTCCTGGTTGTATGTGGTGATCAGTTTTCTCTTCCCATCATCTTCCAACATACCATTTCCACTTTGAAGCCAACAAGCCATGGACTGAACCCTTTGAGATTGTGAGCCAAAATAAAACATCACTTTAATTTGTGGATATTGGTTATGTGTTTCCAGAAATAGTAAAATAAAAATCAGGTAAAAATAATGTATTCTTACATAATGTTCTTTAGGAAATTTGATATATTTCAGTTTAGAAAACTATACATTTGGGGGCCAGGGAGATAGCTCAGTAGAATAAGCGCCTGCCTGGCAAGCACAGGGTCCTGAGTCCAATCCCCACTATTGAAAAAAAAAAAAGGACCAAAGAAGAAAATCATACAGTTATCCTTTTGTCTCTACAGGAATTCTTAAGTTTAGTATTATTGCCTTAGTGTAGTATTTGTTTTAAAAGGTGTAAAATATCTGAAAGACACTACTGTAATTGCACTAATCTTGAAACAGAATTCTGGGCTGGGGAAATAGCTCAGTAGAATAAGTGTCTGCCTGGGAAGC
>NW_004525014.1:237296-239929 GCF_000260255.1 Octodon degus
GTACACAACCTCACCAGGTAACTTCTCTCTCTTTTCAGTCTCTGTGTTCCATATCCATGTATTTTGCATTTACTTTCTGGGTATTGCATATAAAATACTCATATCAATAATGACATCATTTTCCTGAATAATTTGAATTACCATTTTTGAAATTCATACCTGCCATATACTTTTTTTGTAAAATTTATTTTCTTTTGCTTAACAATAATTTTAGGGCCAGGGATATAGCTCAGTGGCATAATGCCTACCTGGCAAGCATGAGGGCATGAGTTCGATCCCTGATTCAAGAACAACAACAGCAACAATGATGAATCTACATCTTGAATTCAAAATGCACAACATTGTGCAGTGAGTACCTGACTTACAAACAAGTTCTCATTTAGGGAGGATGTCCTTAGCAGGGTTTGTTTGTTAGTCCTACGAAGTAAGCCTTTGATATAAGTGCAATGTCAAGTGTAAAGCACTAAATAGCTTCCACACAAAGCAAATAAACCACCTTTCTGTTACATTTATTTTAAAAGGGCAACAAGGGTGGATTAAGCAAGCAGGTACAGGGGCCAAGGGTTTGACCCCAGGGACAGCCAGGCCAGCCCCGCCCCAGGGAGTGCTGAGATGGTGATTGAGACTGGGCATAATGATGCGGGCCTGCAACCCCAACTCTTGGGAGGTGGTAAACAGGCAGATTACTATGAGTCCGATCTACACAGTGTGACCCTGAACACACTGTAGACCCTTCCCTAAAAATACAGAAAGAAAAAAATGGTAAGGAGGGCTTCCGGGCTACTTTCTGTTTTTTTCACATTCACGAATCTTTGTAATGATATATCCCTCTTTATCTGTGAAAGTTTGTAACTCAATTGTTGGTGAGTCGAAGAATTATGGTAGTTATATGCACAATGCTTCAAATCACATTACTGGAACTTATTGATTTTTCATAACCATACTCTCATGAACCACTCCTCTTTTCTTCCAACTATCAGTCCTTCGCAAGTAATACCTTTCTGTGAGACTCTCTACCTTAAGGTATATCAACTATTTCATGCAACTGAATTATCTATGGCATCTGTCCCTCTGTGCCTAAATAGCTTCATTTAGCATAATGTTATACAGATTGATCTATGTTATCAGATATGAAAGAATTCATAATTAATGCTAATTGATTAATACATTAGGGCGAATATATTGCATTGCATATATAGTCCATATTTTATTTCTCCATTATTCTATGGAGAATAACAAGTGGGTGTTTGGATTTTTTCACGTTGTGGTTACTTTGAAGTTTGGTACAATAAACATGAAGTTTCTAATATAATTTTAAGACTATAACAATATGTCATTTAGATAAAACACGGGAATTTGGTTGCAGGCATTCAGTTGATTAGTATGTGGACTCCCAGTGTATCCACACTGTCACTGACAATTAGCAGACAACCTCCAGTCATTTCATTAAACTCTCACATGCTTTATGGATAATTAATCAACAGATTGCTTGGCTCTTCTCAGGGACAGTCTCAAAAGGTTAAAAAAGAAAATCCATATCTTGTCTTCCAAAAGCCTTGTTAGAAACCACACGGGAAGCCCAGTGGGGGTGTTAATTACAAGTGACCCAGGCGCAGGCTGCAGGCATTGCCATATATTACCAATAGCTAGACAAATGCTCACAGTTCGATAAGGCTTCACCATTTAAGGTGGGTGACTACTGACGGCTGTGTGTGTGTGTGTGTGTGTGTGTGTGTGTGCACATAGTCTCCTACCCCATCGGTTCCTAGAAGCAGCAAGTGCTCTCCTTTTGGGTTATATTAATCCTCACATAGTTTCAAATGCTTGGAGAGTAGAGGTATTTGCAACATACATTGTTTGTGCTTACTAAATACTTAATTTTCTACATTAGGAATATGTGTAATCATATATGTTTGTACAATGTCCTGTCAAAAGCAGGCCAAAAGTGACCTGAGATGAAGCATAGATCAAAGGGCCGCAGTTCTCCTCAAAGGAAGAATTTGGAACCTCAGTGATGTAGGGTCTCTTCCTGGCATCTTTCTGTCACTTACTTACTCCAAGTGTTTTCATGTGCGTGGGTCGAATGGGTAGATCTTATTCAATAAATTTATATCAATGATTAGGTGAATAAATAGATAACCATGATTGATTTTGAATCTTGGAAGGAGTTTCTCCCCCCCACCCATATCAAGAAATGAAAAGCATTAGTGGAGATTTAGGAGATTTGAAGATCCAAAATTATAGTAGTGGTAAAATGTTTTCCATTTTGGAAAGGAAACTGAATAAATATTTAAGAAAAGAAAATTCAATGACTCAGTAAAGGAAATTAGCCAAGAGAAAGCCATCTGCCTGGTCCACTCAACTCCAAGGGAGCTGACAGGAAGGGTTCTTCCTTTCTTCTTATAAAAAAATAGGCAAATATTTTTTAGTTTTCTAACTGTTTATTGGTTACAATGTTTTTAAATTTTCATGATTATAAACTAAACCAAACAAAAACAACAAGATTTTTCTCTTAGCGGCTTTATTCTAATTTTGTAATTGGTAAATATCTTCATAAGTCTAAATTCCTAATGGTGGGGCACAGAGTAAGGTAGAGCATCAGGGCACTGCAGCAGAATAAGCAGTATTCAGAC
>NW_004525014.1:240399-247540 GCF_000260255.1 Octodon degus
TTGTTTTTGTTACGATGTGCAACTTCTGCATCTTTAGAGACATCTGCACACAGTTACATTCACTGCACGTGTATCTCTATGTGTTATGTGCTATCGTATTTCTGTCTTCCAAATTTGAAGACAGAAATAGGAAGACCTCAGATCACTTCTAGGATCCACATAGATCTCAGAATTACCATATTTAGTGTGTTTATATATTGTGTGAAATAGTAAGAATTCTGCAATTTATATGCTTATTAAATGTATAATAGGAAATGTATCTTATAATATACAATCTATAATGATGATGAATTTCAAGGAAACTTAGTATTTAAAAAAATTATATGCAAAATTTATATGCAAGAATTACAAAGCCTGCCAAATAGCTCAGCAGATTAAAGTGCCTGAAAGCAGGCACAGCAAACCTGGGATTCCATTCTGAGGCTTGCTGTGCCAGCCCCGCCCCCAGGGCATGCTGAAATGGTGATTGAGACTGGGCATGGTGGTGCATGCCAGTAATCCCAGCTCTTGAGAGGCTGTAAACAGGCAGATCACTATTAGTCCAATCTAGTAGTGAGACCCTGAACACCCTGTAGCCCTTTCCTTAAAATACAAAAGAAAAAAAAATTTTTTTGATGGAACTGGGGATTGAACTTAGGCCCTTGCACTTGCCAGGGAAGCACTTATTCTACGGCGCCATCTCCCCAGCCCCTAAAAGGAATTTAGATTACAGTTATATTAAAATATCTATGATAAAGAGAATAGGTCATCCCCAACAACAGCATGCTCTTAATCCAATTTTACTCATAGCACATGGACAGGTGTGGTGGGATTAGGATTAGTATATGTAGCATATATTTATTCTGCTTCAACAGTCCTTCATGTGCTTAATGCTTTGTACTAAATAGGCAAAGCTTTGTAGGAGGAAAGTCACATACAAACGTAAAGGAAACCTCTTTCAGGTAAGGCCATCTTGCCAATTAAAAAAACAAAAAATAAAACAAGAAAAAACATGTACATGACCAGGGAGAACTATTTTCAGGCCACTGGATACGCAGAATCATGTACTAATCTATCATCCTTCTCTACAACCCTTTAAGTACATTTTGATTTTGTGTATGAGATTAAGTAAAAACACTTTTAGTTAAATTACATGACCATGGAAATAATTGTGTACACTTATTTGAGGTACAACTGAATAATGTACACAAATATACGTTTTTCTACCAGTATGCTTCTTCTTAAAAATAGGCAATTGTAGGGGGCTGGGGAGAAGGCTCAGTAGAATAAGTGTTTCCTTGGCAAGTGTAGGGGCCTGAGTTCAATCCCTGGTTCTGCCAAAAAATAAACAAAAATAAACAAGTAAATAAATAAAAATAAAAAAGGCCATTGCCATTGTGATCTTCACAGTCTTTCATTCATTCATCAATGATATGTCTTAACAATTTCATGTGTAACAGCTTTAAGAATATGTATTTCAAAGAACTAGATTTTGAAGTATTAGCTGCAAAATTTAAGGTAATTTTATTCATTTATGGAATTTGTTAGACAATATTCATAGGTCATTGGCATATGCTCATGCTGATTCATGAAATGTAATGAATGAAGACCACAATGTGATTGTTAGTATGGAAGTGAAATCAGATGCTAAAGAACAGTGCAGTCATTACACATTTAGCTAACATACAATTATAGTACACAAGTTTTAGCGTTTTGTCATTGATTGGACTCTGTCTCACTTTGTCACTCTTTGTTTATCCACTATTTCAGCATTTTTCAATTTAGAATAATGTTGTCCCTTTGGCTAGAGTTCAGGGCTCCATATCAATATATTCTAATAGATGGCATCGTAACCCCCTTGTAACCACGAGGTGCCCAGGGAGGTCCACCCCTCTCCGGTGAAAAGCAAGCTACCTCCAGATATGGAAGGTGCTGTTGGCCCACCAGACCACCTTTCCTGAAACTATCTAGTCTACCTACGTGTCTACTTCTGCATTACCGGCTGGTAACGGTGTGATAATATCACAGAAACTACGCTTCAAAGTTAAGAGATCTCTTCTTTAATCTAGCTTTGCAGAATTAATCTTCCATGTGAAAATATTGGAAATATATTGTTTTTCTACTTTGGTCATCTAGACTATATTTTATGGCAAATGCGCATGAAGGAGCACAACATCACAGTGGCGACAGAACTCATCCTGTTGGACATCACATATCGTCCAGAGCTGCAGGCCCCATTTTTTGTGCTGTTCCTCGTCATCTACCTGACCTCGCTGGTGGCCAACCTGGGCATGATCGTCCTCACCCAGCTGCACCCCCGTCTGCAAACCCCCATGTACTTTTTCCTCAGACACCTGGCTCTCACTGATCTTGGCTATTCCACAGCTGTGGGACCCAAAATGCTGGTAAATGTTGTTGAAGATGAAAATACAATCTCCTATTGTTTTTGTGCCACACAGCTGGCTTTCTTTATTGTGTTCATTATTAGTGAGCTTTTCATCCTGTCTGCGATGTCCTATGACCGCTATGTGGCCATCTGTAACCCTCTCCTCTACACTGTCATCATGTCCCCAAGAGTGTGTTGGGTGCTAGTGGTGATTCCTTAACTCTATTGCACATGTGTGTCTCTTCTAATTACCATAAAGATTTTCACCTTATCCTTCTGTGGACACAATCTCATCAGTCATTTCTACTGTGACAGTGTCCCCTTGTTGTCATTGCTCTGCTCAGATGCTCATGAAGTTGATATGATAATTCTGACCTTGTCCACTTTTAATTTGATTTCCTCTCTTCCAGTTATCCTCGTGTCCTACCTGCTCATCTCCATAGCCATTCTCAGGATGAAGTCCGCAGAGGGCAGGCGCAAAGCCTTCTCTACTTGTGTCTCACACCTGACTGTGGTTACTGTGTTCTATGGGACGCTGATATTTATGTATGTGCAGCCCAGGGCCAGTCACTCCAGTGACTCCACTGACAAAGTGGCTTCTGTATTTTACACTCTTGTCATCCCCATGCTGAATCCATGGATTTACAGCTTGAGGAACAAAGATGTAAAGTGTTCTCTTCATCAGGCATGGAAAATGATGTGCAAATATTTTCTATAAAGCCATGAACAATATAAGTTATGTACTACCTTTGCTTTCCTCCATAGATGGGCTCTATGTATCACCAATATTTGTAATGTTTGGTACTTTTTAAATTTCAAAATATCTTAAATGTATCAGTGAACCCAACATTAAAAACTGTGCTTCCTTGAGTAAGAGAGATGGATGGTAGGGTCAGGGATATAGCTCAGAGGTAAGCTCACAGTTCCAAGTTTAATCACAGGATTGGGACTCAGCACCTAAAGCAAACAAGCTACCTTAGTCCTGAGAAAAACATCCTTCCTGGTTCAGGCCAGCTATTAGTCACTAGGCAACCTTGTGTCATGTGTTGCAAACTTTGAAGAAGTGTAAATAAAGAATTGTTTTGTTGTACCTTGAGTTAGTCTTGCTCACCAGGCAGACTAGCAACCACCTAGCCCAGCTTTTGTCTTCTCATCTATCTTTCTCATTCCTGTCGACATGTCTCCCCAGTAGAACTGTCTGCAGTAAGATCAACAGATCTCTACATCTGCTGCCCAAACTGGATGGCTGGTATGAGATAAGTGTGGGCAGAGTAATCACTTCCAAAGAGCACGCATGAGAGAGGGAAGTGGATTGGGTAGAGCCAGCAGTAGTCCGCACTGGTGTGCATTGGCGCTGGAGCACTAGGTGTAAAACTTGGGGTTGGAGACTCACTAAGGCCAGTAGCAACTCACTAGGGCCAGAGAGATACGGGAGCACAAAGAGAGAAAGAGGCTTGAAAGAAGCCTAACAAAGATTCAGTTGTTTTCACAGTGGGAAAAACAGTTTCAAGAACCATAGA
Organism: Octodon degus; assembly: GCF_000260255.1. Lineage (NCBI taxonomy): Eukaryota > Metazoa > Chordata > Mammalia > Rodentia > Octodontidae > Octodon > Octodon degus. The sequence goes on from NW_004525014.1 coordinate 244,285, forward strand.
TGTTGATAGATGTATATAAAAATGTTTTTTTTGTTTGTTTGTTTTGTTTTGTTTTTCTATTTGTGCTACAGTCTAAGACCACCATAAAGGACTTAACCTGGAGTACTGTTTTAAAGTCAAGTCCCATATGGGACAAGGAGGCTAGGACAAAGGTACAGCAGATAAGAGTTTAACCCTCCAGTTTTGTTCAATTAGATAAGAAAGGAAAAAGTTATTTTTAATTGCAAGCTGTTGGTTCCAAGCAGCACAGTTGCACCAGGGAGAGGGGCACAAACTGGCCTCTGGGGAGCCCTCGAGCTCCAGTCTTAGGCAGATGCAGCGGGTCCCCAGCTTCCTGCCCATCTGTTTGCTGAATCCAGCCACAGAGGTTCAGTATGTACCACCCGCTGCAGGCCTGCGCTCCAGGTGCTAAGTAGGAGGGTCATGACTGGGGCTCACTGCGGCCTTGGTGCTGGCCACGTGCCCTGCTGACATCACAAGTTTGTGAGGCTCAAGATAGCGTCTGTGGTTAACATCTGGGCATAACAGAAACATCCAATGGTTTTTACGGAGCCACAAGCCACATTCCTGACCAAGGCAGCTCAGAAACATTTCACTGAGTCACAGATCGAAAATAAGTTGTAGGTCTTCATGCATGGTACCTTCTAAAACTTTGAAATAATTAAAACAAGCTGCTTCTACTTATGTCCCCACTGCTCCCTTCACTTTGAGTTTGGGAGAAATGTGAGGATGATAGACTATGGCCCCAAATGAGTGAAAAGAAATGGCTAAAATATGTTTGAATCCAGGAGACTATTAATCGTAGACAGAAAATTTATTTAAATATAGCAGGAAATAGGCAGAAAATGTGTTTTACAATTTAACCATTACAATGAACCTTGTGCTGCTGAATTCTCAAATTCTACCAATTTTTTTTACTGTGTTTCAAAAAATTGTAGAAAGAGTTAATAAAAAAAGATTTGCTAATTGGAAAGGATACTTTTGCTAGCACAAACAATCGGCTGAACTTTACATTGCAACTATGCAGTAAACTGAGAGATCTAATTTTAAGGCCTGCAAGGAACTCCTTTGTAAAAGTGGAATATTCCTTAGCCTGGCTTCTATTAGGGAAGGTCCTAGTGAACCTTTCCAAGATTTTACTGCAGGTTGTTACAACCTACTGCAAAGATTATCAGTGACAGGGAAGCTAATAAAATAATAGTTCAACAATTGGCCTTCGAAAACAAATTAAATGTTGTAGAGGCTTTAAGGGACCATAAAGAGCAGCTTTTATTACTGGAGATGCCTCAGATTTGTGTGGATATCAGCCCTCTTGTATGGGGAGCTCTCTTGGTAGTAGCTATTACTCAAGTTCTTCATCCACAGTCTAAAAAAAAAAGAAGAAAAAGTAAGATCATTTGTTTCCGTTGTAGGGACAAGGGACATTTAGCCCAAAACTGTTCTGCTGCACCAAAGACAGCACAGCCTTTACCTATCTCTTCAATAAAACCTTCCATTCCATGTACTAGATGTAAATGAGGGTACCATTGGGCCAGTGACAGTAAATATAAAACTGACGAGGAAGGCTGACCCATCTGGGGAAGCTTCTAATGGGGCTGCCTTGGGCTGAGCAAGCAATAGGGGTGCTTTCCCCTCCGCCGCCACAGGCGACCAGGGAGATTTGGCTCTGTGTTCCTCCTCCAGATTCCTACTGACTCCTGACATGGGGGGCCCAAATTATTTCTACTGGAGTCTCCGGACCTGTGCCTCAGGGTGCAGTGGGAATCTCGCTAGGCCTCAGCGGTCTCATTTTAAAGGGTCTCCAGGTTTTGTCTGGTGAAACTGATGCTGATTATAACAGAGAAATCAATTATTATTCAATTACCCAAACCATTGCTAAAATCACTTTGGGTACATCCATTACTCAATTGGTCATTTTTCCCCTTGAAAAAATTGGAAAATTTATAAATAGGGAAAAGCAGTTCAAGGGTTTTGGGTCTCCTAATACTTATTGGGTTCAGCAGATTAAACAAAATCATCCAGAGATGGAGTTGATTATTGAAGGCAAAGCATTTAAAGGGCTACTAGACATGGGAGAAGCTGTCTCAGTTATTGGTCAGCATCCCTGGCCTTTGGATGTGGTCACTACAGATTTACAAGGGGTGGGTGAGACTTCTGGCCCTAACAAAAGTGCTTACATTGCTAATTTGGAGGAATGCAAGAGGCGATTCTCCATATTTTTCTCCTTATGTCCTGCCCCACATACCAGTCAACAACAGTGGAGTCAACATTTTACAGTGTATGGGAATAATTTTGGCCAGTCTTAACTCCCTGGTGGCTCATCATATGTCACAACAAGATTTCTGTCCCAATCAAGTGCTTGGTAAAAATAACCAAAGGAGAAAAGATCTTCTTTTGCCATAGGTCATTTTTCAGGAGAGGCCTTGATCTCTTCTCCGACCTCACAGATGACATCCAAAATAACTTGGGTGTCTGATGACTCTGTTTGGATTGATCAGTGGCCCCTAACTCAGGAGATTATAGCAACTCATACACTGCTTAATGAACAGCTGATGGCGGGGAACCTAGAACTTTCCAGTAACCTTTGCAATACCCCAATTTTTGTAATAAAAAAATCAGGAAAGTGGAGATTACTGTAGGACCTTCAGGCAGTCACTTGCACCATGGAACCTACGGGAGCAGTGCAGCAGGGACTGCCAGTCCTGTACTGCTTCTTTTACATTTTTTCCTTCTGCTCATTAAAAAAAGACTTTCTTTCCTATCCCTCTTCACCCTGAAGATAAAAAACATTTTGCTTTTAGTTTGCCTTCTATTAGTAATCAGGACCTTATGCGCCACTTTCAATTGTGCTGTCTACCACAAGGTGTGGTGTACAGTCCAACCCTGTGCCGAGAGTTTGTGGCTGTGGCCACTTAGTGCAACAAACCTATCCATCGGCATGCATTTTCCAGTACATGAACAACATTCTCTTGGAACATGTATCCCTAGCCGTGTAGCATCAAATGTTTATTCAATTACATAATGCCCTCAGCAATGCAGGTTTAGTAATAGCTGCTGAAAAGGTACCAACTATGGGACCCGTTTTGTATTTGGGACACCTTATTCATCAGAGGCAAATTGTGCCCCAAACTGTTCAAATCGAGGTTAAACATCTTACAACTCTAAACGATTTTCAGACTGTATTTGGTGATACTAATTGGCTCCACCTAGCTCTTAAGCTAACTACTCGTCTTGACATTCTCAAGGGAGATGGAGC